>NW_027592551.1:0-51214 GCF_964213995.1 Mustelus asterias | reverse complement strand
CCGATCACAGGCCTGCACCGACAACAGTCCCACCTTATCCCATAACACCTCACACTTACCCTGCTGATCCCCCCGAAACTAGGATCAATTTGTCATGGCCAATTCACCTAACCCTCACATCTTTTGACTGTGGGTGGGAACTGGAGCACCCGGAGGAAACCATGACCAGCCATGATCACAATGCATGGCACAATGGATCACAATGGATCACAGGCTTTGAATTGAGGCCTAGTCACATCGGCCTTGAATTGAGGACTTGTGACATACAACTGGAATTGAGGCCTAGTCACACAGGCCTTGAATTGAGGCTTAGTAACGCAGGCCTTGAATTGAGGCCAAATAACACACAACTTCAATTGAAGCCTGGTCATACAGGCCTTAAACTGAGGTCTAATCCGCAGGTCTTGTGCTGAGGTCTAGTCACACAGAACTTGTATTGAGGCCTAGTCACACAGAAATTGAATTAAGAACAAGTCACACAGGCCTTGAATTGAGGCCTGGTCACACTGGCCTTGGATTGAGGCCTTGTAACATAGGCCTTGAATTGATGCCTGGCCACACAGGCTTTGAATTGAGGCCCAGTCAGAAAGGCTGTATTATACCTCAGGTACAAAGAACAAGTCCCTTTCCCACTGCCCTCCCCCCCACAGCTCACCCACCCCCAGTGAAACTGAACAATCCTTTCCATCCACAAATCCCACCACCCTGTCTAAAAACACAAGCAGTACTCTGCCTTTCCCCAGGCTCAGGAATGTGAATTTCAGCTCCCTCTCCCTCCCGAGTACTTCGCAGTGAGAGAGGCAGACTGAGAATGTTATAAAGAGAAACTCAGTAAAAGTAGATTGAAGCGCTGCCCTGGGCTCTCACACAGCACCGTGACATTACTGAGAGTAAAGCACAGGCACTGTCCAATTGGCCAATTAAACCGGGTCCCAATCACAGCCTTTTTCATTCCAGGCCCTTGTAAGAACTCGATCAAAATGTCCTCTCTACAGCTCTGTATCACCCTGTTCCTATCTATATCCCACCCTCATTTCCCTCAGTCTTTTATGTTTAAAATATAGACACTGTTGTAGTGTGAGGAATATGGGGCGGGGTTAAGGAGGCACAGAGCATGAGTGCACAGCAAGATCCCACACAGTCTGAACATGTCCAGATACAATGTGATATTTAAGTGAGGATTGAGGTGAAGTCAGTGGGCAATGAGGGACCACACCTCTCCCTCTCTCTCCCTCCCTGCCTCTTCCTTCCACCCCTCCCCAGTTAAAATAAGGGGACATCACTCCAGGTTTGGTGCTGTTTGTACATTTGACATGAACAGGGAACCTTCCACTTCTAGCACAGTCACGCCTCTGATTCCCTCTCTCTTTTACCTCCACCATCCCTGTCCCTATCCACCCCCCTCCTCTCTCTCTCTCCTGCACTTGATGATCTATCTCTTTTCTCTCTCTCTCTGTCTGTTTATCCCCCCCCCCCCTATCTCTGTACGCACCCATCACCCTCCTCTCTCTCGCCTGCTCTGGATAATCTCTCTCTCTCTCTCGCCTGCTCTGGATAATCTCTCTCTCGCTCTGACGATGAATCTGGATTGAAATGCTCTCTGAAAGGTTTCTGTCTGACCATTTTAAATCATGTCACCCTGTGACCACTGTTTGTGTTGATCACTGATTCACATCGAGAAACGAGGCTGGGGGCAGTGGTGGGAGATGGAAGCAATAGTGTGTTAGCTTTTATTAACAGGGGGTTGGAGTTTAAGAGCCGTGGGGTTATGCTGCAACTGTACAGGACCTTGGTGAGACCACATTTGGAATATTGTGTGCAGTTCTGGTCACCTCACTATAAGAAGGATGTGGAAGCGCTGGAAAGAGTGCAGAGGAGATTTACCAGGATGCTGCCTGGTTTGGAGGGTAGGTCATATGAGGAAAGGTTGAGGGAGCTAGGGCTGTTCTCTCTGGAGCGGAGGAGGCTGAGGGGAGACTTAATAGAGGTGTATAAAATGATGAAGGGGATAGATAGAGTGAACGTTCAAAGACTATTTCCTCGGGTGGATGGAGCTATTACAAGGGGGCATAACTATAGGGTTCGTGGTGGGAGATACAGGACGGATATCAGAGGTAGGTTCTTTACGCAGAGAGTGGTTGGGGTGTGGAATGGACTGCCTGCAGTGATAGTGGAGTCAGACACTTTAGAAACATTTAAGCGGTTATTGGGTAGGCAGATGGAGCACACCAGGATGATAGGGAGTGGGATAGCTTGATCTTGGTTTCAGATAAAGCTCGGCACAACATCGTGGGCCGAAGGGCCTGTTCTGTGCTGTACTGTTCTATGTTCTATGTTCAATCGCAGTCAGTTGTCAGTACACTGAATTTGGGGAGCGGAACCATGGTCTCCCAGCAGGATAGGCTGCAGGGAAAATACACACAGCAAGATCCCACAAGCAAACTGCTCTGTTACCCTCCCCCCACCACCCCCTCACTGTTACCCTCCATTTCCCATTTCTCTCACTGATAACTCACAATCAAAGGAGAACGATGGGAGACACAGAGAGAGCCGGAAAACCCACAATCACATCCTGAATTAAATGAATTATTTTGTTTTTAACCACCGAGTTCTCCCACTTCAGCACAGACACTGTTCGGGAATGAAGCAAATACAAAAGGACATTCTGAGGGCCCTCTGAGATTAGGCCTTGAATTGAGGCCTAGTCACAGAGGCTGCATTAAACCTCGGGGACAGAGAACAGTTTTCTCCCCCCTCCCGCAGTGAATGAGGACAATCCTCTCCAGCCCCGAAACTGTCCCAGACACCACTGGAAGGAGTGAGAGGGAAAAGGGAGCCAGTGATCCCCAGACCCTGCCCCTTCCACCCTCCCCCCACCCTGCCCCTTCCACCCTCCCCCCACCATTAAAACAACAAATCACATTGGGATTTTCCTCGACTTTATTATAAGATGCAACACAGAAGCAAATAGGTGGAGCAACGGGGAAAGATTGCAGGGAAGTGAGTGAAAAAACGCCCTCGCCCTCTCTCTCCCTCCCTCCTCCTCCACCTCATTCTCTCCCCCTACTCTTGCCCTCTCTCTTGCTCCCCACATTCTAGAACCTTTGATCTCACCCCCTTGCACACTCTGCCTCCCTCACACTTTCCCCTCTTTTCCACTCCCTCTCCCACTGATTCTCTTCCCCTCACCCTCTCTTCTCCTCACTCCCTCCCCCTCATGCCCTCCCAGTCACTTTCCTCCTCACTTAATTTCTCCCTCCCCCTCACTCCCTCCCTCAATTCCTTCCCTTTCACTCCCTTCCCCCTCAGCCTCTGCCCTCACACTCTCCCCTTTACTTTCCATCCCTTAGTCTCTCTCCCTTCACACTTCCCCACTCGCCCTCCCCTCTCTCTCCTCCTCACTCTCTCCCTTCCCCCTCAGTCTTTTCCGTCACACTATTCCACCTCAGACACTCCCCTTCACTATCCGTCCCATCAGCCTCTCTCCCGCTTATGCTCTCTCCCCTCAGTCACTCTTCACTTACTCTCCCCCTCTCTCCTCTGACTCTCTCCCCGTCAGTTCCTCTCCCCGTTCTCTCCCTCCCTCATTCTTCACCTTTCTCCCCCTCACTCCGTTCCTTCACTCCATCTCCGCTCACTTTCTCCCCTTCACTCTACCTCTCATTCTCTTCTCTCTCTCTCCTCACTTTCATCCCCCTCTCTCCCCCTCACTCCCTCCCCTGTATCTCTCCGCTTCACCCTTCTCCTCCCCCTGCGTCCCCCGCACTCCCCTCTCATTCTCTTATCCCTCATGCGCTATCTTCCCGTCACTCTCCCTCCCCTCCTCACAATCTCCCTCCCCCTCACTCTCCCTCCCCCATTCTCTCCCTCACTTTTCACCTATTCTCCCCCTCATTCGACCTCTCATCACGCTCTCCCCTCACACCATCTGCCCTCAACCTCACTCGCTCTTCACCTACTCTCCCCCTCACTCTTTCTGCTCACTCACTCTCTCATTGAGTGTATTTAAGACAGAGATAGATATGTTCTTGATTGGTAAGGGGATCAAATGTTATGGGGGGAAGGCGGGAGAATGGGGTTGGAAACTTATCAGCCGTGATTAAATGGTGGAGGAGACTCGATGAGCAGAATAGCTGAATTCTGCTCCTGTATCTTATGGTCTTTTCAGTTTCACGCTCACTGTTAGCTACAGTATTTACACTAGTCCCCCGCTCTTTATTAGCTTGTGTACGTATTAGTTTCAGCATTCCAATGATTCACAATTAGCATTTAACTAAATAACCAGTATGTATTTAATTGTAAACAACTAGTTATACAGATGATAAAATTAGGAACATTCATTACAATTACAGAGCAGCAGCATTAAGCCTTTCTCTTCCAAGACTCAATAACACAGATCATGTCACATACTGAGCAGTATTCAGTTAAAACTAGCACAGACCAGAAAAGTTAGTTTACATTAATTTACATTGAAATAACAGATAATGCGAGGAGATTGTTCTGACGAAATGATACTAATTTGAAAGTGATTAATTCATAGTCTTTGAAGAATTTCCCTGATTCAATGTGATGCTTTTAATGGTATAGAATATCTACCCACTTTTCAGCGCCGGCATCTGCAACTGTAGATGGATGAAAAGCAACAATCTGACAAACACCAGGTAATATCTGTCATGGTAAAATAAACAGTTTGATAAATAATGGTAATATCTGACATCATGCATCTGTCCTGAGATCTTTGGGATAATCCAAAATAAATCATACATTCAGAAATTAAATAGAGCTGAGGTGAGTGTGCAGGAACAGAGTGAAATTGTGAATTCTAGCTTTCTATGCTCTCGCTCTGCATCTGCTCAGTGAGATATAAGGAACAAGGAAAGAGGAAACTGCATTTCCGAGGCTCCGATCCTGTGCAATGCTGCTCCAGTGTTCCTGTGTTGCTTTCGTTCTAGGGATGTCGGTTTCAGAGGAAATGTTATCACTTGTTGCCCAACTTAAATGTTATTTGGTTACAGAGCGCTGCGATTTCATTAACCTCTGCAATGCATGGGTTTGTTGCTTGATAGTGGTTTGTGATGTGCGTTTCTGTGGGTTTATGGCTGCGTGTTGAGAGTATTTAAGAGAGATTCTGTGTTTCTCTCTGTGTCAGTACGTGGATAAGAGTGTACAATTGTCTGCGTTTGTGAGTGTGTGGGTGTCAGTTTGTGCCTGTGTGTCTGGAAATATGTGCAGATGTATTATCTTGGAAACAGGAATTACAGAGTGCAGCAGAGTTTACCCACTCCCATTCTGAATGGGATTAGTGTCTGATAACTGCACCAAATGTACACATTACAGTCTGAGATCATCCCCAACTACAATCTCCAGACAATATCTCCCATAGGGAATGAGGGAACAGAGTTCATGTACAGTGTCTGGTGATAAAAGGGTTAATTCACCAGCCGGGGTTCCTGCTACAAACTCCAATCCCTGTCAATATTGTTCAATATTCACGCTGCAGTAACCGGTTCCCAGATGCAGACATGGAACTCACTGAACTTGTCTGAGGCTCACGGAGAGCAGCGCCTGCAGTAGCTGTGAGCCGCCAGCAGATGGTGGCATTGTGTCACTTTAATCACCAGATAGTGAAAGAGGTTTTGAGGAGAGGCTGGTGGAGCCTTTAATTCATTCACAGAGACAGAGAGGAAACTCTGACAAGATTGACCAATCTGCCCTCTGCTGGGTACTGTCAGAATCACACACACACTGTTCTCTCTCTGGGGAATTATCTCTGCTGCTCCATTTTGAAAGGAGGTTGAAGACTCTGTTGCTGAGAACACTGACAACACATTGCTGCTTAAACAATGGTTTGCAGCAATCTTTCCTTCAATGTGGAGACTAAAACTACAACAGTTTTCCAGCTGGGAAACCAGGTAAGCAGGGAAATCAGTGCCAGGCTGGAGGGGCTGATGGAATAGGGAGGGAGAGGGGCAGGAATGAAGGGTTTGGAAGGAGCTGTCGAAGATCTTCACAATTCAGGATTTCACTGTAACCGGTGGAGCAGCAATGTTTATAGATTGAAATGTTCACACTGTCACTCTCAGTCCCCGTCTGGATCCCTGCAGCGACTCCAGATGTCTCTTCCCATTTGGACTGAACTGATTTCGCCACAGCCTGAAACAGATTAAAGATGAAACAGGAAATAAACAGATTGAACAACAGGGTAAATAACAGGAGACTGGAGTTAATGGGACAAATCTTCTGGTCTCTGGATCGCCAGAGGCCAGACACACATCCGAAGATGAGCATCGGGATCCTGTGGATGTCCTGACGCACTGATCTACCTGGGAATTGTCCCAGAGGTATTAACTACTATTGGGGAATTCCCCTGCTGCAGTTAGAGTCAGATACTTGGGACAGATTCACAAAGTTTACCTGGATTATTACTCAGGTAATGTTAGACAGCTCACCACCTGGGCTAATACCTGAATAGCACACCCGAGTCCCCCAATCACTTCCCACTGATCCCCATACTCCACCTCCCACAATCTGACTAGACCCACTCATAGAGTCATAGAGGTTTACAGCATGGAAACAGGCCCAACTTGTCCATGCCACCCTTTTTCTTAAAACCCTAAGCTAATCCCAATTGCCCACATTTGGCCCATAACCCTCTGTAGCCAACGTACCCATGTAACTACCTAAATGTTTTTTGCAAGATAAAATTGTACCCGCCTCTACTACTACATCTGGCAGCTTGTTCCAGGCACTCACCACTCTCTGTGAAAAAATTGCCCCTCTGGACACTTTTGTATCTCTCCCCTCTCACCTTAAACCTATGCCCTCTACTTTTAGACTCCCCTACCTTTGGGAAAAGATATTGACTATCTCGCTGATCTAAGCCCCTCATTATTTTATAGACCTCTATCAGGTCACCCCTCAGCCTCCTTCGCTCCAAGGAAAAAAGTCCCAATCTATTAGCCTCTCCTTATAACTCAATCCATCAAGTCCCAGTAGCATTCTAGTAAATCTTTTCTGCACTCTTTCTAGTTTCAGAATATTCTTTCTATAATAGGGTGACCAGAACTGTACACAGTATTCCAAGTGTGGCCTTACCAATGTCTTGTACAACTTTAACAAGACATCCCAACTCCTGTATTAAATGTTCTGACCGATGAAACCAAGCATGCTGAATGCCTTCTTCACCACTCTGTCCACCTGTGACTCCACTTTCAAGGAGCTATGAACAAGTACCCCGAGATCTTTTTATTCTGTAACTCTCCCCAATGCCCTAGCATTAACTGAGGAAGTCCTGCCCTGGTTCAATCTAGCAAAATGCATTACCTCGCATTTGTCTAAATTAAACTCGAACTGCCATTCGTCAGCCCACTGGCCCAATTGATCAAGATCCCGCTGCAATTGGAGATAACCTTCCTCACTGTCACTATGCCACCAATTTTGGTGTCATCTGCAAACTTACTAACCATGCCCCCTATATCCTCATCCAAATCATTAATATAAATGACAAATAACAGTGGGCCCAGCACTGATCTCTGAGGCACAACGCTGGTCACAGGCCTCCAGTTTGAAAAACAATCCTCTACAACCACCCTCTGGCTTCTGTCAAGGAGCCAATTTTGTATCCATTTAGATACCTCACCCTGGATCCCGTGAGATTTAACTTTATGCAACAATCTGCCATGCAGTACCTTGTCAAACGCCTTGCTAAAGTCCATGTAGACATCAACTGCACTGCCCTCATCTACCTTCTTGGTTACCCCTTCAAAAAACTCAATTAAATTTGTGAGACATGATTTTCCACTCACAAAGTCATGCTGACTGTCCCTAATTAGTCTTTGCGTCTCTAAATGCCTGTAGATAGAACATAGAACATTACAGCACAGTACAGGTCCTTCGGCCCTCGATGTTGCGCCGACCAGTAAAACCAATCTAAAGCCCCTCTAACCTACACTATTCCAATGTCATCCATATGTTTATCCAGAAACCATTTAAATGCCCTTAATGCTGGCGAGTCCACTACTGCTGCAGGCAGGGCATTCCACGCCCTTACTACTCTCTGAGTGAAGAACCCACCTCTAACATCTGTCCTATATCTTTCACCCCTCAATTTAAAGCTATGTCCCGTCGTGCTAGCTATCAAGATCCGAGGAAAAAGGCTCTCACTATCCACCCTATCTAATCCTCTGATCATCTTGTATGCCTCTATTAAGTCACCTCTTAACCTTCTTCTCTCTAACGAAAACAGCCTGAAGTCCCTCAGCCTTTCCTCATAAGACCTTCCCACCATTCCAGGCAACATCCTGGTAAATCTCCTCTGCACCCTTTCCAATGCTTCCACGTCCTTCCTATAATGCAGCGACCACAACTGTACGCAATACTCCAAATGCGGCCACACCAGAGTCTTGTACAGTTGCAACATGACCTCCTGGCTCCGAAACTCAATCCCTCTACCAATAAAAGCTAACACACCGTACGCCTTCTTAACAACCCTATCAACCTGGGTGCCAACTTTCAGGGATCTATGCACACGGACACCCAGATCTCTCTGTTCATCCACACTACCAAGTATCTTACCATTAGCCCAGTACTCTGTAATCCTGTTACTCCTTTCAAAGTGAATCCCCTCACACTTTTCCGCATTGAACTCCATTTGCCACCTCTCAGCCCAGCTCTGCAGCTTATCTATGTCCCTCTGTAACCTGCAACAACCTTCCGCACTGTCCACAACTCCACCGACTTTAGTGTCATCCGCAAATTTACTAACCCATCCTTCTACGCCCTCATCGCATTTATAAAAATGACAAACAGCAGTGGCCCCAAAACAGATCCTTGCGGTACACCACTAGTAACTGAACTCCAGGATGAACATTTCCGATCAACCACCACCCTCTGTCTTGTTACATTTAGCCAATTCCTGATCCAAATCGCTAAATCACCCTCAATCCCATGCGTCCGGATCTTCTGCAATAGCTGACCGTGGGGAACCTTATCAAACGCTTTACTGAAATCCACTGCTTTACCCTCATCCACCTCTTTGGTCACCTTCTCAAAGAACTCAATAAGGTTTGTGAGGCACGACCTACCCTTCACAAAACCGTGCTGACTATCCCTAATCAAATTATTCCTTTCTAGATGATTATAAATCCTATCTCTTATAATCCTTTCCAAAACTTTGCCCACAACAGAAGTAAGGCTCACTGGTCTATAATTACCAGGTTTGTCTCTACTCTCCTTCTTGAACAAGGGGACAACATTTGCTGTCCTCCAGTCTTCTGGCACTATTCCTGTAGACAATGACGACATAAAGATCAAAGCCAAAGGCTCTGCAATCTCCTCCCTAGCCTCCCAGAGAATCCTAGGATAAATCCCATCCGGCCCAGGGGACTTATCTATTTTCACACTTTCCAGAATTGCTAACACCTCCTCCTTATGAACCTCAATCCCGTCTAGTCCAATAGCCTGTATCTCAGTATTCTCCTCGACAACATTGTCTTTTTCCTGCGTGAATACTGACGAAAAATATTCATTTAGCGCCTCTCCTATCTCTTCAGACTCCACGCACAACTTCCCACTACTGTCCTTGACTGGCCCTAATCTTACCCTAGTCATTCTTTTATTGCTGACATACCGAGAGAAAGCTTTAGAGTTTTCCTTGATCCTACCTGCCAAAGACTTCTCATGTCCCCTCCTGGCTCTTCTTAACTCTCTCTTTAGGTCCTTCCTGGCTAACTTGTAACTCTCAAGCGCCGTAACTGAACCTTCACATCTCATCTTTATACAAGTCTCCTTCTTCCTCTTCACAAGAGATTCAACGTCTTTTGTAAGCCACGGTTCCCTCGCTTGACCACTTCCTCCCTGCCTGACAGGTACATGCTTATCAAGGACACGCAGTAGCTGTTCCTTGAGCAAGCTCCACATTTCAATTGTGCCCATCCCCTGCAGTTTCCTTCCCCAACCTATGCATCCTAAATCTCTCCTAATCGCATCATAATTTCCTTTCCCCCAGCTATAACTCTTGCCCTTCGGTATATACCTATCCCTTTCCATCGCTAAAGTAAACGTAACTGAATTGTGGTCACTATCACCAAAGTGCTCACCTACCTCCAAATCTAACACCTGGTCTGGTTCATTACCCAGTACCAAATCCAATGTGGCCTCGCCTCTTGTTGGCCTATCTACATACTGTGTCAGGAAACCCTCCTGCACACATTGGACAAAAACTGACCCCTCTAAAGAACTCGAACTATAGCTTCTCTAGTCAATATTTGCAAAGTTAAAGTGCCCCATAACAAGTACCCTGTTACTTTCGCTCCTATCCAGAATCATCTTTGCAATCCTTTCCTCTACATCTCTGGAACTTTTCGGCGGCCTATAGAAAACTCCCAACAGGTGACCTCTCCTTTCCTGTTTCTAACCTCAGTCCATACTACCTCAGTAGACGAGTCCTCATCGAACGTCCTTTCTGCCACCGTAATACTGTCCTTGACTAACAATGCCACACCTCCACCACTTTTACCACCTTCCCTGCTCTTACTGAAAAATTTAAACCCCGGAACCTGCAACAAGCATTCCTGTCCCTGTTCCATCCATGTCAGCCAGATAGCCACAACATCGAAGTCCCAGGTACCAACCCATGCTACAAGTTCACCCACCTTATTCCGGATGCTCCTGGCGTTGAAGTGTACACACTTCAAACCACCTTCCTGCCTGCCAGTACACTCCCGCGATGTTGAAACCTTTTACCCATGACCTCACTACTCTCAACCTCCTGTACACGGGAGCTACAATTCAGGTTCCCACCCCCCTGCTGAATTAGTTTAAACCCTCCCGAAGAGCATTAGCAAATTTCCCCCCCAGGATATTGGTACCCCTCTGGTTCAGGTGTAGACCATCCTGTTTGTAGAGGTCCCACCTACCCCAGAGTGAGCCCCAATTGTCCAGGTATCGGAATCCCTCCGTCCTGCACCATCCCTCTAGCCACGTGTTCAATTGCTCTCTCTCCCTATTTCTCTCCTCACTATCACGTGGCACGGGAAACAAACCAGAGATACCAAACCCTGTCCCTCAATATATCTTCCAACAATTTACCCACCACAGATGTGAGGCTCATTGGCCTGTAGTTTCCCTGCAGCCCTTTTTAAACAATGGCACAACATTTGCCCCTCTCCAATCTTCAGGCAGCTGACCCATGACCATCGATGATTCAAATATCTCGGCTAGGGGACCCGCAATTTCCTCCCTAGCCTCCCACAACGTCCTGGGATATACCTCACCAGGTCCCGCAGATTTATCGACCTTGATGCGCTTTAAGACTTCCAGCACCTCCTTCTCTGTAATATGTACGCTCCTCAAGACATCAATATTTATTTCCCCAAGTTCCCTAACATCCATGCTTTTTTCAACAGTAAATACAGATGACAAATATTCATTTAGGATCTCACCCATCTCTTGTGGATCCGCACATAGATTAACTTGTTGATCCGTAAGAGGCCCTACTCTCTCCCTTGTTAATCTTTTGCCCTTTATGTATTTGTAGAAGCTCTTTGGATTCTCCTTTGCCTAATCTGCCAAAACAATTTCGTGTCCCCTCTTTGCCCTCCTGATTTCTCTCTTAACTCTACTCCTCCACCCCCTATACTCTTCAAGAGATTCACTTAATCCCAGCTGCACGTCATGTGCCTCTTTCTTCTTCTTGACCAGGGCCTCAATATCCCGAGTCATCCAGGGTTCCCGACTTCTGCCAGCCTTGCCCTTCACTCTAAGAGGAATGTGTTTACCCTGAACCCTGGTTAACACACTTTTGAAAGCATGCCACTTACCAGACGTCCCTCTTCCTTCCCACAGACTCCCCCAATTAACTTTTGAAAGTTCCTGCCTGATACCATCAAAATTGGCCTTGTCCCAGTTTAGAATATTAACTTTTGGGACAGACCTATCATTCTCCATAGCTATCTTAAAACTAATAGAATTATGGTCACTGGTCCCAAAGTGATCCCTCACAAACACTTCTATCACCTGCCCTTCCTTATTTCCCAAGAGGTGGTCAAGTTTTGCCCCCTCTCTCGTTGGGCCATCCACATACTGAATGAGAAATTCCTCCTGAATACACTCAACAAATTTCTCTCCATCCAACCCTCTAATACTATGCCTGTCCCAGTCAATGTTGGGAAAATTAAAATCGCCGACTATTACCGCCCTATTTTTCTTGGAGCTATCTGTAATCTCCTTACATATTTGCTCCTCTGTTTCCCGCTGACTATTTGGGGGCCTATAGTACAACCCTATCAAAGTGATTTCCCCCTTCTTATTTCTCAGTTCTACCCATATAGACTCAGTGGCCGAACCCTCGGATATATCCCCTCTCAGTACAGCCGTGATGCTTTCCCTAATCAAAAGTGCAACTCCCCCTCCTCTCTTACCTCCTGTTCTATCTTTCCTATAGCATCTGTACCCTGGAACATTAAGCTGCCAGTCCTGTCCCTCCCTTAGCCATGTTTCAGTAATTGCTATAATATCCCAGTCCCACGTACCCATCAATGCCCTGAGTTCATCTGCCTTGCCCGTCAGGCCTCTTGCATTGAAATAAATGCAGTTTAATCTGGACTTCCCTTGCTCTGTCTTGCTTCTGTCTGATCTGTCTGGTACTAGGATTACTGACACTGCCTTTACTAATTAATGAGCTCTCTTTAACTTCTGAAACATGGCTAAGGGAGGGACAGGACTGGCAGCTTAATGTTCCAGGGTACAGATGCTATAGGAAAGATAGAACAGGAGGTAAGAGAGGAGGGGGAGTTGCACTTTTGATTAGGGAAAGCATCACGGCCGTACTGAGAGGGGATATATCCGAGGGTTCGGCCACTGAGTCTATATGGGTAGAACTGAGAAATAAGAAAGGGGAAATCACTTTGATACGATTGTACTATAGGCCCCCAAATAGTCGGCGGGAAATTGAGGAGCAAATATGTAAGGAGATTACAGATAGCTCCAAGAAAAATACGTTGGTAATAGTGCTGTCCTCAAACTTCTCTTCTGTCTCCCTACTGCTTTGGATCCCACCCCTCTGCCAAACTAGTTTAAACCCTCCCGAGCGGTACGAGCAAATCTCCCCGCCAGGATGTTAGTCCCCCTCCAATTCAAATGTAACCCATCCCTCTTGAACAGATCAGCCCTTCCCCAGAAAAGATCCCAATGATCCAAAAATCTAAATCCCTGCCCCAGCTCTCAAGCCAGTCATTCATCTGCCTAATCCTCCTATTCCTACTCTCACTAGCACGTGGTACCGATAGTAGTCCTGAAATTACTACCTTCGAGGTCCTACACGTTAGCCTTCTGCCTAACTCACTGTATTCACATTTCAGGACCTCATCCCTTTTCCTACCTATGTCATTGGTACCAATATGTACAACAACCTCCGGTTGCTCACCCTCCCCCTTAAGAATGTCCTGCAATCGCTCAGAGACGTCCTTGACCCTGGCACCAGGGAGGCAACACACCATCCTGGAGTCTCGATTGCAGCCACAGAAACGCCTGTCTGTGCCTCTAACTAGCGAGTCCCCTATTACTCCTGCTGGCTTGCTCTTTGCCCAACCCTGTCCCACAGCAGAACCAGCTGTGGTGTCACAGGCCTGGCTACTGCTGGTATCTCCCCCTGACAGGCTATCACTCCCGTAAATCATCTCTCCCTCCCCTCCAGCCCGACTACCTCCCACTAGCCCTTGAACAAATCTGACTAAACCTCCCAACTTGGCCTCATCCGTCCCAACCTCTCCTGACCTGACATATAAACATGGAAGATAGGAGCAGGAGGCGGCCATTTGGCCCTTTAAGCCTACTCCACCATTCATCACAATCATGGCTGATCGTCCAACTCAAAAGCCTAATCCTGCTTTCGCCCCATAACCTTTGATCCTGTTCGCCCCAAGTGCTATATGCAGCCGCCTCTTGAATACATTCTTGACGATATCTCCGACTTAAACTGATTACTCAAGAACCAAACCCCAACCCACTACTCTCCAAAGCTAGAAACCAATCCCAACCCCCGACCACGCAACCACATCGGACTGGACACCCAACAACATTACCAACTCCCAGCCACCATCCAAACTGCTGATTAACCCTCCAACCCAACACAATACAACTCGACCACCCTCCCGACACCCAGAACTAATCCTTGAACCTCTCCTCAGCTCCCTGACTAACCATTTATCCAGTGACACACCAACCCATTCACTCCCACAATCAACTAACACTTATGGAGCTCCCCGGGGTCACTGTGCTGTAAATAAGGTGTGATCGCTCTACCGCGACTCCACTCTGCTCTGATGGAGATCGCCGGGGTCACTGTGCTGTAAATAGGGTGTGTGCTGTCTTTTCCCCGAATCTTGTCTGCTCTGATGGAGCTCCCAGGGTCGCAGTGCCGAAGATCCTGGGAGAAATATTCAGCAGTTTCAGGTTGGGAGAATTTTAAAACATACCGGCAATCTGCTTACCATTGCTGCTGTTTGGAAGGTTCAGGCCCATTTATATTTTAAATCCATTTATATTTTAATTGTTACACTAAAAATTAGCACAAACACTCACGAGATCCACTCCAGACTCCTGCAGGTCAGTATGAGGCGGCGGAGAGCAGGGACAGATCGATCTGTGAAGGAGTTTAATCCCAGGTCCAGAAACCTCAGTGACTGTTTTGTACAGAGAGCGGAGGCGAGATCCTCAGCACAAGAATCTGTCAGAGCGTTCTCATACAGACTGGAGACCAGAGAGAGAAATAACAGGAATCACGCTCAATCCCCAGTGTTTTAAATAATACCGTTAATAACAATAATAATGTATTGTATCAGACATTCCAAAAACACAACCTGCATTTCTGTAGAATGAGGAAATACTCAATGCTGAAAATGAAATATAAATAAACTGGAAATGCTCAGCAGGTTAGCTAAGTGTTTGTGAAGAGAGAAACAGGGGTAAAGATCGAGCTTCCATTGGAACTGGGAACAGGCAGTGAATTGACAGGTTTGAAGTGACAGCGGTGGGTGGCTGGGGAAGAAACAAAGAAAGGACAAACTGGAATTACAGGAGTGATTAAATGATAAAAGTGATGATGGGACAGGACCATAATCACAGGATCCCCATGTCCTTACTCGGAGTGGTTCGGGAGGGACATGGGATGGTCAGTGGTTTGGGAATGCAGTTTGTGGCGAGGTTGAAGATAATGCTGTGACTTTACCAGAAGCTCTGAAGTCCCAGCATGGGGATTGGAAATGGGTGGTGTGTCCGTGTGGGCAGGATAGGCAGAGTTATGAAGGTGATATTGTCAGAGGCGGACAATTAACGGCTGGCAGGCAGGGGGAGGTGCCCACTGAGGCAGCCCGGGCACGGGGCAGTCCCATTTCAGGCAATGCTGGCACCATCTCCAAAGGCAGCAGGACTTTCAAACACAGCAGCTCTGGAGGGAGCAGCGAGGGAGTTCTGCTTATTGAATGAGGGGCTGAAATGTCAGAAAGCAGAGCAAGGCTTGCCCCCCGCCCCCCTCCCCCTCCCTGGAGGGGGTCCTCCCGGGTGCTCAGGCTCAGAGGGAGGTCCTGTTCCCTCAGGATGGGAGGAGATTATCCCATCGGTACAAGCCAGTCTGGATGGAGATTGCTGGGAGGTGAGCAGGTTTCAGACACGTGGTTATAGAGTGGAAAAGGATCAATGTTCTGATGTGTTCTGCCACGGTGAGTGCAGCACAGCCTGATATGTGAATAAGGATGAGAGGGAAATTGTGGAAAGAACATCTCCACCCAGACACTGGCAATGCAAAGGATTTGCAGAATCTCACTGGCTGTCCTGTCTGGAGACAATACACATCTCTGTAACCTGTGCTTAATGCTCCCTTCTCTCACATTATCTGTCTTTTTAAGACCTGGTTGGCTGTAGAGATTCGCATTCTAATCAGTATTCTGTAACTTGATTTTGTGTCTCTGTGTCCTGTTTGAGAGCAGATTTCCACTCCATCTGACGAAGGAGCAGCGCTCTGAAAGCTAATGGTATTTGCTACCAAATAAACCTGTTGGACTTTAACCTGGTGTTGTTAAAACTCTTACAATGCAAAGGCAGCAGCATTGACTGTCAGAGACATGTCCGTTAGGCTGGCACCAGCATAGGCTCGAGCAGGGCTGACCAACATATTCACTGGGACTGGGCAAACACACGTCAATGTTTTTCTCACTCAAGGGGCCGATGAGTAAATTTCAGAATGATAAAGTTTGGCACAGCAGAAATTTCAATTAAAAACTAAACTGAGGTATGAAAAGAAACAACTTGCTGAGCACAATAATGAGTAATAAATAAAGATGATTATTAGAGTTTAATCCTCATCAATCACAAATTGTTTCTCTCCCACATTTGCTGCAGGTTGGCTCAAAAACCCAGCAGCAGCCCCTGGCTGGAATGCAACAATGTTAACCACTGTGTCACCGTGCCAGCCTTTTATAAATACATGTTGGCCCTGTCTAATCCTGCCATTAATTTCGAAGTGTTCTGTTATCACTTCCTTTATTATAGATTATTATAGGATTTCCATGCCATCAATGTCAGACTAATAGATCTGCAGTTGCCCGGTTTCCCGTAACCCCACATATTTACGCCGCTAATCCACCTAAACTACACATCTTGGACACTAACTGGCAATTTAGCATGGCCAATGCACCCAACCTGCACAGTTTTTTTGGACTATGGGAAGAAACAGGCGCAGCCAAAGGAAACCCACACAGACACGGGGTGAACGTGAAAACTCCACAGTCGCCCAAAGCTGGAATGAATCCGGGTCCCTGACGCTGTGAGGCAGCAGTGCCAACCCCGGTGCCACATCTTCACTTAATCTAATACAGTCCTTGAATTAGCAACGGTTGGAACACTTCTGCTGCTGTTTTTCAAATGAAAGGAATCTATTTTTGTTGGAAACGCCACACATTTGCACATCACCATGTCTAAAACAGCTTGTTGTGTGATTGGCACTGGAACGTGCTTCTCCAAGAAATTGCTTGAATACATTCTGTGAACGAATCTTCTATTCAACTTTTGACAATCTGAGCGATTTATACAGTAAATGGAAGAAGCCACAGGAGCATTGACCTACAGAGGGATCTGTGTGTACAAGTCTACAGATCCCTGAAAGTGGCAACACAGGTGGATGAGGTGGTCAAGAAGGCAGACAACATGCTTGTCTTCATCGACCGGAGCATCAATTATAAAAGTTGTCAAGTTATGTTACAGCTGGATGAAACTTCAGTTGGCCACATTTGAATATTGCTTGCAGTTCCGTTTGCGACACTACCAGAATGATGTGGATGCTTTGGAGAGGGTGCAAGGAAGGTTTACCAGAATGTTGCCTGGTCAAGGACGGTTAGGTTATGAGGAGACGATGTATAAACACAGATTGTTTCACTACAAAAAGGGAGGCTGAGGGGTGACCTGATGGAGGTGTCCACAATTATGAGAAGCATCAATATGGTGGATAATCAGAGACTTTTCTCCAGGGTGGAATGGTCAACTACAAGAGGGCACAGGTTGAAGGTGAGAGGAGCAAAGTTTGAAGGGAGGTGTGTGGGGTAAGTTTTCACCCAGAGGGTGGTGGGTGCCTGGAAGGCACTGTCAATGGAGGTGGCAGAAGCAGGCACGTTTCCAATGTCCAAGGTGCATCTTGGTAGATACATGAACAAGAGACAAACAGAGGAATAGAAACCGCAAATTGGCAGTAAGTTCTGGGTCTGAATAAGCGTTAGGAGGCGCCACAGGCTTGGTGGGCTGAAGGGCCTGTTACTGTGCTGAGCGGTTCTTTGTTCTTCTTTGTATATGAAGATTAAAGTCACCCGTGGTTATTGCAATATGTTTTTACAAAGGCCCCATTATTTTTCCTGTGTATTGTGTCGGAGATTGTGACTGTTGTTAGGAGCCTATCAATGATTCCCACAAGAGAACTTTTAACTTTGTTAAATCTTATCTCTATCCAAACTGATTCTGCATCTTGAACTAAGTTCACCTCTCGCTACTGTACTGACATCTGTTACTAACAGAGTGACTCCACCACCATGTCCTGTCCTCCATTTACTGTCATCTATTCACTCTCCCCCTTTTCACAGATCAATGGATGCTGTGTCCTGGGAGAGCTGTGAACATCTGAGGAGGAGGAGAGGACCTCAGAGGGTGAACCATAACATTATTCCCCCACTCCCTCAACATAAGGATTTGTGGGACTGACATCCCATTGCTCAGGGATCAGAGAGAGAAGCAACAGGAGTCAGAGGAAAAGCAGTTTTCCTTATTCATAACTGACGCCAATAGTGATGGGCAGTGTTTTTTATACAAATACCAGTGGTGAAATTATATTTTTGAACATTCAGTTATTATAAACACAATCTCTCACAGTCTGCTACTTACTCCAGTTTCTGTATTTTACAGTCTGAATTCCTCAGAGCCACAGACAGCAGTTTCACTCCAGAAGCTCCCAGTTTATTGCCACCCAGATACAGATGTATCAGTGAGCGGTTTGTACTGAGAGCAGAGGCCAGGTCCTCGGCACAAGAATCTGAGAGATCATTATCATGGAGACTGGAGATCAGAGAGAGAAAAATAACAGGAATCAGGGTAAATCCACAGTGTTTTTAAGAATAAGATCATTAACAATAATAATGTACAGCGCGGGACATTCAAGAAACACAACTTCAGTTGATACAGAAGGCAAAATTATGTTGATGCTATCAGTCTGAAATGTGAATAAAATATGTGGAAAATCGCAGCAGGTCAGGCAGTATCTGTGAAGAGAGAAACAGATTTAGTTCCAGTTCAATTCGCTAAAATTAAAACTTGGGAGGAGCAGTGAATTAAATTGTTTTAAGTGACAGGGAGCTGGGGATGGACGGGTGACAAGGAAAGAACAAAATGGAAGTGCCGGAGTGTTTAAATGACAAAAAGGATGATGGTGAAAAGAGAAAAGTACAGGATTCCCATGTCCTTATCCTGAGGGAGGGACATGGGATGGTCAGTGGCTCAGGAATGGATTCAGTGGTTTTGTTGAAGATGATGTGCGAGAAACTTTTTTCACAATGCCAGTGGTTCGGGTCTGGAATGTACAGTCTGGAAGTGTGTTGGAGGCGGGCTGATTCGAGGCATCACAGAGGGCAATCGATGAACAATCGAATGAAACAATGTGCAAAGATACGAGGAGAAGGCAGTAGAATGAGACAAATTCCTAATCCTAGCTTGGTGAGCCGGTGCAGACACATTTCGCCTCGTGGTATTCCGCAATAATTCTGTGAAGATAATTGTTGGAAATGTATCGAGATTTTAACTGGAAGCTGGTGATGTTGCAGTGTCAACAGGGTTAGGTAATTTAGCCAGTGTCCACAAAGGGCCATTGGTATCTCTCTCAGATAGAATCAGAGAATTGTTACAGAGCAGAAGGAGACCATTCGGCCCATGCTCTCTGCACTGACTCTCTGAATGAGCAATTTACTCAGTGTCATTCCCCCAAATTCTCCCCGTAACCCTGCACAATCTTCCTTTTCAGGTAATAATCCAATTCCCTTTGGAAATTTTCAACTGAATGTGTCTCCACCACACTCCCAGACAGTGAACTCCAGCCCATAACCACTGGCACGGGCAGCACTTTGATAGGCGGCAGTGCTGGAGAGACCAGTGAGGAAGACCTGGTTAAGAACACAGGGCTGGAATGGGAGGAGAATGATGCACTTGGCAACACTTGTTACTCTTCCCCAAGGCTACGTGAGTTTGGAGCAAATTTCTGTTCTCTCAGGACTGGACAGTATCTGCCACATCAATCCAAGTATATCGGGATGGAGATTACTGGAGACCTGAGTAGGCATGGGTTATATGGTTGCATGAGGCAAAAGGATGAATAACTTGCCAAGTTCTGACAAGGCGGTGAACCATTTTATAGCATATAATCCAAGGCATATGGGGTTGAATGAGAATGAAAGTGAAATGGTCGAAAGGTAATTCCCACACAGACACAGGCAATGCCCAGAAAGCAGCATCAACATGTCAGAGACATGTGAGCCTCTCTCTGCAGGGTTCTGGTTTTAACAACACCAGGCTAAAGTCCAACAGGTTTATTTGGTAGCAAATGCCATTAGCTTTCGGAGCGCTGCTCCTTCGTCAGGTGGAGTGGATATCTACCCTCAAACAGGTTCTGGTTAGTCAGATAACTCTAGCACTGAGAGAATGGGATGGTCAAAGGCAAGAGTTTTCCTTGCGTAGACATGGTGGTCAGTCAGGTTGTCACCAGCATAGGCTTGTGTCTTTGATGGGAGAGTAACAATGGAACTTTATGTGTCTGTTGAAGAGAGCACGAAACGTCAGGAAATGAACTAAAAATCGTGACAGCGTCCAGATTTTGTAATCCTCACACCGAGAATTAGCAGCTCTGCAGTTAGGAGAACAGCACATAGTGTGGGAAATCGCTGATTGTGACACTGGTTTTAGAGCTGAGAGTGTGCGGTCGAATGGATGGACACAGGAGACTCTCTGGCAACACAGAGCTTGTTTGCCCATCACTGGTCACATGGAACCGTCTGAAGGACGTGTTGGAATCTATACTTCATTACAAGCTATGCCTTGAAGAAATATACTGAATATTGAAGGATATTGAATTCGATGACCAGCCATAAACAAAATGAATGGTGGATCAGGCTCGAAGGGCCGAATGGCCGACTCCTGCTTCTAGTTTCTATTTTAATCATGTTTCTATGCAGGTTATGTTGTCGGCACCGTGCTATCTGTAGCCGGTTTCCTTTATTGTTACTGAAGCAGTATAATTGACATCATGTTGATTTTAATCTGAACTAATGCAGTGTTCTGTTGTTTCAGTGTTTCCCCTGGGATGGCAGAGTAGAGCTTGATTGCGGGTGATTGACAGGTTATGTCATGTGACTGAGGGACAGCTATTTTTCACAGAACATTCTAGTTTCAATTCTGCTTTCAGAAGCTGCTTGAAGTTAAGACAAACAGCAGTGCTGTTTCCCTCTCTGAAGTTGGAGTTTTTGCTGTTTAAGTGTTGCTGTGTTGGAAGCTGTCAGAGACTGGGGTGACCTCTCTGCGGTTGGACTGTTCGGAGGCGACGTCCTTCTCTGAAAACAATTGTCTGTTGGCACTCCGGAAGTGGTAAAAAGCTGGAAATCGGCATCACGTGAGCATACTTGTTTTTGTGCTAACTAATGTTGGAGAAGGGTGTATGTCTGTGGGTATTGCTTTATATTGGAACAACAGAGATAGCTAGCTGTTAAGAGTTATATTGTGTCATGTCTAAGTCTTGCAATTGGTAAAGTTTATGCCAATTCTTGTTGTTATATTCTAACTGCATTCTTAAATAAACTGTGTTTGATAAAAGCATCCTAGTGGGTCACTTCATTCATACCTGGAGTGAAACACCTCATGCTCATCAATGCCAAAATCAAATGTAAAACCAAGGGTCCAGGCTAACTTCACAAAACACCTTGGAGTTTCTGGTCTGCATCTTAACAATTGCCTCCATTCACTCTGTACTCTTCCTCACAAATCAAGGGTTGTGTGACTGGGTGACGTGTGTCCCCCTGTAAGCATGTGAACGGGTCCTCAGAGTCACCGTCACATTATTCCCCTACACCCAGAGCACAAAAATCAATGTGATTGACATTCCACTGCATTGGGATCAGAGAGAGAGAAATAACAGGAATCAGTGAAAATTCAGGTTCTGGTTCATAACTTCCAACCCCTGGGCCTTTATAGAGATTTTCAGCACAGAAAGAGGCCCTTCAGCCCATCCTGTCTGTGTCAGCCATCAAGCAGCAATCTATTCTAATACATTTCCAGCACTTGCTCCATAGCCTTGTATGCTGCGACATTTCAAGTGTTCGTCTAACTGCTTCTCAAATGTTGTGAGTGTTCCTGACTCCACCACCCTTTCAGATAGCGAGATTCAGATTTCCATCACACTCTGGGTGAAAAAGCGTTTCCATAGAACCATAGAATCCCTACCTGGACATTTACCATGGCAAATCCAACGCCACTACACATCTTGGGACACTAAGTGACAATTTAGCATGGTCGATCCACCTAACCTACACATCTTTGGACTGTGGCAGGAAACCAGAGTACCTGACAGAAACCCGCACACACAGGAAGAACATTCAAACTCCACAGGCAGTCACCCGAGGCTGGAATTGAACAAAGGTCCCAATGTTCAAGGTTTATCTTGATAGAAACATGAACGGGAGACGAACAGAGGAATAGAAACCGCATACGAGCAATAAGTACTGGGTCTGAATAAGAATGAGGAGTCGCTGCAGGCTTGGTGGGCCGAAGCGCCTGTTACTGTGCTGCATGACTCTTTGTTCTTCTTTGTCCATGAATGTTAAAATCACCTGTGATTATTGCAGAATGTTTTTACAAGACCCCATTATTTTTCCTGTGTACTATGTCGGAGATTCTGAATATTTTTAGGGGCCTATTAATGATTCCCACAAGTGATCATTTAAGTTTGATAATTCTTATCTCTACCCAAGCTGATTCTGCATCTTGATCATTGGAACTAAGTTCACCTCTCGCTACTGTACTGACATCTGTGACTAACAGCGAGACTCCACCACCATGTCCTGTCCTCCATTTACTGTCATCTATTCACTCTCCCCCTTTTCCCAAATCAATGGATGCTGTGCACATCTGAGGAGGAGGAGAGAACCTCAGAGGGTGCACCATAACATTATTCCCCCACTCCCTCAACATAAGGATTTGTGGGACTGACATCCCATTGCTCAGGGATCAGAGAGAGAAGGTAGGGCAGTTGATGTCATATACATGGATTTTAGTGAGGCGTTTGATAAGGTCCCCCATGGTCGGCTTATGATGAAAGTAAGGAGGTGTGGGATAGAGGGAAAGTTGACCGATTGGATAGGTAACTGGCTGTCTGATCGAAGACAGAGGGTGGTGGTGGATGGAAAAGTTTCGGATTGGAGGCAGGTTGCTAGCGGAGTGCCACAGAGATCAGTGCTTGGTCCTCTGCTCTTTGTGATTTTTATTAATGACTTCGAGAAGGGGGCTGAAGGGTGGATCAGTAAATTTGCTGATGACACCAAGATTGGTGGAGTAGTGGATGAGGTGGAGGGCTGTTGTAGGCTGCAAAGAGACATAGATAGGATGCAAAGCTGGGCTGAAAAATGGCAAATGGAGTTTAACCCTGTTAAATGTGAGGTGATTCATTTTGGTAGGACTAATTTAAATGTGGATTACAGGGTCAAAGGTAGGTTTCTGAAGACTGTGGAGGAACAGAGAGATCTTGGGGTCCATATCCACATATCTCTAAAGGTTGCCACTCAAGTGGATAGAGCTGTGAAGAAGGCCAATAGTGTGTTAGCTTTTATTAACAGGGGGTTGGAGTTTAAGAGCCGTGGGGTTATGCTGCAACTGTACAGGAACTTGGCGAGACCACATTTGGAATATTGTGTGCAGTTCTGGTCACCTCACTATAAGAAGGATGTGGAAGCGCTGGAAAGAGTGCAGAGGAGATTTACCAGGATGCTGCCTGGTTTGGAGGGTAGGTCTCATGAGGAAAGGTTGACAGAGCTCGGGCTGTTCTTTCTGGAGCGGAGGAGGCTGAGGGGAGACTTAATAGAGGTTTATAAAATGATGAAGGGGATAGATAGAGTGAACGTTCAAAGACTATTTCCTCGGGTGGATGGAGCTATTACAAGGGGGCATAACTATAGGGTTCGTGGTGGGAGATATAGGAAGGATATCAGAGGTAGGTTCTTTACGCAGAGAGTGGTTGGGGTGTGGAATGGACTGCCTGCAGTGATAGTGGAGTCAGACACTTTAGGAACATTTAAGCGGTTATTGGATAGGCACGTGGAGCACACCAGGATGATAGGGAGTGGGATAGCGTGATCTTGGTTTCAGATAAAGCTCGGCACAACATCGAGGCCCGAAGGGCCTGTTCTGTGCTGTACTGTTCTATGTTCTAGAAGCAACAGGAGTCAGAGCTTATTCATAACTGACGCCAATAGTAATGGGCAGTGTTTTTTATACACATACCAGTGGTCAAATTATATTGTTGAATATTCAGTTATTATAAACACCATCTCACACAAAATAACAGGAATCAGGGTAAATCCCCAGTGTTTTTAAGAATAAGATCATTAACAATAATAATGTACAGCGCGGGACATTCAAAAAACACAACTTCAGTTCATACAGAAGGCAAAATTCTATTGATGCTGTAAATCTGAAATATAAATAAAATATGTTGGAAACTCTCAGCAGGACAGGCAGCATCTGTGAAGAGAGAAACCGATTTAGTTTCAGTTCAATTAGCTAAAATCAGAAATTGGAAATTAAATTGTTTTAAGTGACAGGGAGCTGGTTGGACGGGTGACAAGGAAAGAACAAAATGGAAGTGCCGGAGTGATTAAATGACAAAAAGGATGATGGTGAAAGGGAAGAGCACAGGATTCCCACGTCCTTACCCTGAGTCACAGGGAGGGACATGGGATGGTCAGTGGCTCAGGAATGGAGTGTGTGGTGGGGATGAAGATGATGAGAGAGAAACCTTTTTCACACTGCCAGTGGTTCAGGTCTGGAATTCACAGCCGGGAAGTGTGGTGGAGGTCGGCTGAATCGAAGCAGTCAAAAAGGAATTAGATGATTATTTGAATATAAACAATGAGCGAGGATACGAGAAAAAGGCTGGAGAATGACACAAATTCCTAATGCTAATTTGATGAGCTGGTGCAGACACGATGGGCCAAATGGCCTCATTGTGCACCGTAAGAATTCTGTGAAGATATTGGTTGGAAATGTATCGATATTTCAACTGGAAGTTGGTGGTGTTGCAGTGTGGACAGTGTTAGTAGCCATAGTCCTCAATGAAATATTAATATTTCTCTCCAATAGAGAGAGACAATTTGTTACATGTAGCTTCAGGGACACAACTTAGTAAATGTGGGGCAATGGGAGGAGGTGGGACTCCATGAACCCCACAGCGGTAAGAGGACCAAACCCTCAACATTAGCGTCATTCTACATCACACTCGAGACACCGAGCCAACTGAACTAACCAACTCCACACTATTGCCAGAACGGGCACATAAATATCTGACAGGTGAGGGGAATCCGTCCACTCAGGCAGCACAGGCAGAATCACAGAATTGTTACAGAGCAGGAGGAGGCCATTCGGCCCATTGTGTCTGCACTGACTCTCCGAATGGGCAACTCACTAAGTGTCATTCCCCCACCTTCCCCCAAAACCCTGTGCATTCCAGAGCTTAACCACTGTCTGCAGGGGAAGGCCCCATTCAGGCAAAGCTGGCACCAGATTTAAAGGCAGACAGCAGCACTTTTAAAGGCTCTGAAGGGAGCAGTGAGGGAGCCCTGGTTAATGAACAAAGGGCTGAAATGGCAGAAGGCAGATTAAACCCAATACGCTGACACTTCCCTGGAAATTCTCACGGCTATATCGGTTTGGAGGGAGGTTCTGTTCCCTCAGGACTGGAGGAGGAGGAGACCGGTCACATCAACCCATGCAACTCTGGATAGAAACTGCCGAGGGCCAGAGCAGGCAGCACGTGGCTGCAGTGAGGCAAAAGGATCAATAACCTGATATGTTCTGACAAGGTGAGCGTTAAACTTACAGGCTGATGTGTGAATAAGGATGAAAGAGAAATTGTGGAAAGAACATCTCCACCCAGACACTGGCAATGTCTAAACAGCAGCATCAATCTTCAGGAACATGTCAGCCTCTCTGAGAAGGGTTCCGGTCGGTCAGAGATGACTGCTGCACTGCCGACCCTGAGTGACCATTCTGGTGGTCCCATGATGGGCAGTCTGGCAGCACCATAGGCTTGTGTGTGTCTCTGATGGGTGAGTAACAATGGAAATTTATGTGCTTGTAAAAGAGGGAACACAGCGTCAGAGAAGGAGCCAAGAGTGACAGTGTCTGGATTGTGTCATCCTTATGCCAATGGAAGATGCAGTGCTGGAGCTGGGAGACCTGGAGGCTGGGTGGGCAATCGCTGATGGTGAGATGGGTTGTGGATCCAGAGAGAGAGTGAGTGAGTGAATGGATAGGCACAGGAGAGACTCTGCTGCTCTAGTCCATAATTTGGCAATTGTGTTTTCACCATTGATCACATGGAGCTCTGGATGAGGAACAGTCTCCAGGACATGTTGGAATGTGCATTACCCGCTAACATTCTTCACTCTCTCACAAATCAACAGCTGCTGCGAGAGGGAGACAAGTGTCCACCTTGGAAGAAGAGGAGGTGTTCACAGAGGGTGCTCTGTCACATTATTCCCCATAACCTCCACCAGAGCTGATACTGCCTCACACGATTAGCGAAGAGATTGCAATCTGGCAGCACAGGGCAGTACACACAAACCCGAGCAGCTGATGGAGGCAGCAATAGCTGAGTTCTCTCACACTCTTGAATGGACAGGTCATTGTCAGCTTCAGGTCGATGAAATGTGACTGGAGTCTTTAACAAGGTGGCAGATACTGGAGCTGCAGTGTAAGATATTTTAACATCCAGTGGAGTTTCCAAAGGCTCTGTGTATCCAAACACAAAGGATGGAGTCAATCCAGGCCAGCAGTGTTACCATGTCTCAGGTATGAGCACAAATAGCATCCTCCACAGAGAGATTGGTGACCTTCATGGAGAGTCACATCCAGCCTATCATTTCATTTCATCCATCATAAAGTCAGAAGTGTAGATGTTTGCTGATGTCTGCACAACGTTCAGCACCATTCTCAACTCCGCAAGACAGTGATGCAGGACCTGTCCATATTTAGCAAGGCTTGAACAATATTCAAGGAACGCTGACAAGTGCCAGGCGATGACCATCTCCACCAAGAATGAATACAATCAACTCCCTTTACATTCAATGGGATTATCATCACCTGAATCCTGACGATCAGCACCTTCGATGCTACCATTGGCCAGAAACAGACTAGACATATCATTACTGTGGATTTTAGAGAAGATTAAAGGCCAGGAACTCTGCGCAGAGTAACTCACCTCCTGACTTCCAAATACATTTCCACCATCTACAAGACACACGTCAGGAATTTAATTAAATACCATCCACTTGTCTGCATGAGTGCAGCTCAAGATTCAGGAAGCTCGCCACCATCCAGGATAACTCTGCTTGTTGACTGGTGCTCCACGCTCAACATTCATTCCATCCACCAGAGAGGTACAGAGCGAGCAGTGTGTACCATATATAAGATGCAGTGCAACAACTCACCATGGCTCATTACACAGCACCTTCCAAACTTGTGATTTCTATCCCTAAGGACAAGGGCAGCAGATGAATGGAAACATCTCCACCTGGAAGTTTCCTTCCAAGATACACACCATCCTGACTTGGAAATATAGCACCATTCCCTCACAGTGACTGGGCCAACATTCTGGAACTCTCTTTCTCACAGCTCTGTGGGTGCACCTACACAGTAAGAAGTTTAACAACACCAGGTTAAAGTCCAACAGGTTTATTTGGTAGCAAAAGCCACACAAGCTTTCGAGGCTCTGAGCCCCTTCTTCAGGCCTACACCACAGGAGTCACTAAATGCAATGACAGTGATATAATAATGAGCATAGTTGCTTTCCAAGCAGTTGATACGGGTTTAATTCCCAGCTATCTCAGTTTGTTGGAGTGGATGAAGAGAGGGCCAGGAGGTAGTAACCACAACATAAAAGATTGGGTCAATCCAATTTAGTCAAGTCTGCGGCTCCAGCCTGGAGCAGTAGTGTGAAACTGAGCTGAGGGTCCGAGAGTCAGTTGTTCATTTAACTACTCTGAGCCGGCCCACGCTGAGTTCTAAAGGGAAATGGTGAATCTAATAGCGACACAGAGGAAACAAAATTCATTGGTTGGTTAAAAAAAATGCCGTTTGTGACTGGCTTTATATTGCTGTGAATTGGAGGAAGCAACAGAAAGGGTCAATGATGGTTCTGCTGTTGATGTGGTGCACATGGATATTCAAAAATCATCTGATGCAGTGACGCAACAGACTTGTGGCATAAGCTCATAAAATAAATGGGAAAGTCGCAATGTGGATACAAAATTGGATGAACAATGAATAATGGGTATTTTTCAGGCTGGAGGATGTCAGTAGTGGAGAACCCGAGAGGTCAGTATTGGGATCCTTGCTTTTCCCTGATATATATGAATGATCTAGGTAACTGCAGTATAGAGGAAAATTTCAAAGTTTGTTGATCACAGAAACCTTTGAGGCGTCGTAAACTGTGAGGAGGAGAGCTTGGGACTGAAAAACAGACAATAGTGGAGTGTACAGATAGGTGGCAGATTAAGTTCAATGCAGAGACATGCGAGGTGATACTTTCTGCTAACATGCACGAGGAAGGAATATAAAATAATCGGTAGAATAGTTAACAGAGTGCAGGAGCAGAGGGACTGGACGTATATGCACATTGATCATTGCTGTTAGCAGGCAAGTGTAGGTAGCAGTTAATAAAGAATACAGCATCTTGGGCTTTACTGCTGTGAAATAGTTTATGTTTGTAGGCATCAGATAATAATTCATGAGTTTAAGTTGAATTTGTGCTTGTGTGTTAAGAAAGAGCCAAAACTTTAATTTCACTTTGTGTTAAACAAAGCTGCCTGCCTGCGGGTTTTTTGTGTCCCTGCATTTTAATTTAAGGTTTACGACATTGTCAGAGTTATAGAGGTTAAAAAAATGGTTGCTTATATTCAGAAGTCCACAATGAATGATAGAAACACTGAGTTTCAGTTGCAACCTGTTAACCCAAGAAGCAAGATGGAGTTCACAGAGGCTGCCAGTAGAGGCAGCGCAATGCAGGGACTCAGAAAGCAGGACCCACAAGATAAATCACCGTCAGAAACCAAGGAGGAAAAGAGGAGTGCCAGGAAGGCAGAAGTCAAAGAGACAAAAATACCTGAATCTGAACAAGACTGCTCCCTGAAGTTAAAGAGAGGAGCAGAGAGAGGCTCCCAGTTAAAGACAGAGCTGTGAGATGCAGACATTGTAAAGTTTGCTCACGAGAATCCAGATATCTGATATATTCCTAAAGTTGGTGACACCTTCATACAGACTATGAGGCACTGGTGTCTGATGGCATGGCTGAGTATGGAGGAATAATGAAAGGAAACATTGAAATATTGGACAGGGATCCTTGGTGAAGGCATCTGAGAGAAAGCATTGAAAAGATTCCAAAAGCTGCTTTTTTTTTCTAGAGTGGAGCTTCTGGAGCGGAAGCATCAGTCCCAGTGAGACGGGTTTTCTCACATTGTTACAAACCTTTGGGGGGGATTTGAAGAAGAATCCACTGAAGTTACTTTGGGTGGCATCTGTCAATGAGTTTCAGAGAGTGGTATTTCTGAACCACAGGTGGATTGTTGGTTTACATTAACTGTGTACTTACTGAGAACATTAAAGCATAAGATCTATTTTGTAACACGTGTCATCCTTACAGATCTGCAGACGTCTGTGAAGTTAGATGGGGTGGTGCATTGCAGTTATTTTTTTAACGAAGGTTTTAGTCTTTTGTTAAAAGTTAATCGACTACCTTGTTATTCTGTTCATCTACATTTCTAAACAATAAAACAATAAATAAAAGTTATGATTTACTGAGCCGGGTTTCTGCTCTTCGACCTGACTGTCCAGAAATCAGCTGGGATCATAACATTGTCAATAGGGGCATAGGGTACAAGAGCAAGGAGGCTGTGCTGAACCTGCAAAAGACATCAGTTAGATCTCAGTTCAGTGCGTCATACTTTAGGAAGGCTTAGAACACAGTGGAGAGAGCACTGAACATGTTTAAAAGATTGGCTGCAGGGATGTGAAACTTCAGACACGAGGATCGATAGGAGAGGTTGTTCACCTTGGAAGGAAGAATGCTGAGAGGACATTTGATAGAAATGTTCAAAATAGTGATGGTGCTGGAGAGAACAGGGAGCAAATCAAAATGTTGCTGCTCGGACAAGGATCAACAACAAGATTTAAAGTGATTTGCAAAAGATGCAAATACAATGTGAATAAAGCTATTTTTTTAAAAAACACAGCAAGTGATTCAGGTTTTATGAGGCTGCAGTCAGAACCATGGAACAGAAACATCGTGGGCTGCTGTAACCTAAGGGAGGTTTCTTTTCATAACTGCACACTGTGAGGTTTAATACAAGACTGAACCTCCACTGCGACCCTGACTGATGTTACCAGTTATCACATGACTTATAAAAGGACACTGTCCCGATAAAACACACACCAACTATAATACATAACAGAGGCAGCGTGCAGGAAAATAATCCTGACAATAATTAGCCCAAACTGTCAGCTGTACCGAACACAAGAGAAACAGATTTCTTTCTAGCATCATACATAATCAGATGGTTTCTGTTGGGAGAGTGAAATATCCTTTTTTAAAATTTTGTAACGAGGCCTTTACACCTCTAATTATTTAAAATTCATCCCAATAATGCTTTTATTCACTCAAGGAATGTGATCATCGCTGGTTATGCCAACATTTATTGCCCATGCCTATTTGCCCACGAGAATCTGCCTTCTTGAACCGCTGTAGTTTTATCAGAGAATCAGATTTATTACAGGTTCAGAAGGAGGCCAATCGGCCCATCATATCTGCATCTGCTCTCAAATGAGCTTTATGACTTTATGCCATTTTCCCACACTTTGTGACCATTGGACATTGTTCCAAATAAAACAGAGGCATGTTCAGTTGAGGAAGTCAAGAGGGAAACAAAGGAAATGGCTTCTCAATGAAAATATCAGGGACGAGACCAAACAGTTACCTCAATTCCTGACACTTGTGCAGAACGGGTCCCAGCCGCCGGATCCCTTCACACTGAATGTAGCATTGCTGTAGATTGAGGTGTTTTATTGTATCACAGAGTCCAATGACATGAGACAGGACCGCACAGTCAATCGGGGTCAGTCGCAATTCACTAAATGAAAGTGTTTCCACAGATCCCACTGTGTTCCGAGCCAGTGCTTTATTCTGAGACTCAAACAGGTAGTGGAATGTGTTCAGGAGCTTCCTCTTCCCAGGTGCAGTCTCTGTGTCTCCAATCTGCCCTTCAACCTTCTCCTTCACCCAGTCAATGACTCGGCAGGTTGTTTGATGAAGAAATGGACCCAGAAACTCCACCAGGGGTCGAGCTGACTGTGGGGAGGACAGACCAGCAACAAAACGGAGAAATATCTCAAATCGCCCATCTTCCTTGCTGTGGGCTTCACTGAGGAGTTTCCCGATCTCCCCGGGATCTGGAGTCAGGAATTGTGTGAGTGCAGCTACAAACTCTTGGATGGTGAGGTGTGGGAATGTGTAAACCACACTCTGGGCAGAAACATCTCTCTCCAAAAGCTCCATCAGGAACCCAGACAGGAACTGGGAAGGTTGTAGATTGTACTCAATCAAATCTTCATCTCTAAACACAATCTTCTTCTCGGAGACTCCTGTGAAGGCCATCTCACCAAGCTTCTGTAACACATCACGGGGGTTTTCAATCTCTCGGCCATGGTTTTTCAGAATGTTGTAAATATAGTACGAATATAGTTGGGTGATGGTCTTGGGAACTTGCTGCCGTTTCCTGTCTCTTTGCGTAAAGAAGGGACCCAGTGACAGAGCGAGGATCCAGCAGTAGGAAGGGTTGTAACACATGGTGTACAGGATCTCGTTCTCCTCCACGTGTTTGAAAACAGCTGCTGCCACCGTCTGATCTTCAAAAGCCTTGTTGAAATATTCCTTCCGTTCATCACCAACAAGTCCCAGGATTTCAGCCCGGACACTGATCTCAGCCTTTTCCAATAAATGTAGTGCAGTGGGGCGGCTGGTCACGAGCACTGAACATCCTGGGAGCAGCTTGTGCTGTATTAAACTGTACACAATGTCAGACACTTCACACCAGCATTCGGGATCTGTGCACATGGACTGGGGTTCTGTATTTCTCCGATTGTCAGCAAAATCAATCCTGTCCTTGAATTCATCCAAACCATCGAATATAAACAGCAATCCCTCTGGGTTCCTCCAGAGCTCTCCCAGAATATTCCCAAAGTAAGGATACTGATCCAGTATCAGATTCCTCAGATTTATTCTACAGTTAATAGTGTTCAAATCCCGGAATTTAAAATTGAAAACAAATTGAAAGTGTGGGTATATTTTCCCACTGGCCCAGTCATAAACAATCTTTTGTACCATTGTTGTTTTTCCAATTCCCGGCACTCCGCTCACTGCTGCTGAACTCCCAGATTTAAATTTTCTCTGGGAAAAGCTGCTCTGAAACAATTGATCAGTTCGGATTTTTTCCAGTTCTTTCCGGAGATCTTTCTCTCTCCATTCTTCATGGTCTTGGCCTCTTGCCAGCAGTTCATGTTCGACAAGTGTCCGATCTCGAACAGTAGAAATAACCGTTAGCTCAGCGTATCGACCAACCAGCTGGAAAATCTTAACCTTCTCCTTTATGAGGATAGTGTTCACTCTCAGTGTTTCAGTTTGTACCCGGAGTGTCTCCTTGTGTTTCTGTTGGAGATCTTCAATAAGAACGGAGAGAAAGTTAGTTCTATTGGCATTTTACAAACATCCCGGTGAAATTGACCAATCCATTAAATATTGCAGGCATTAGTTCAGTTCCAACATAGATTTTTGTACAACTGGCTTTTACAACTAATGGCCCATGGGCCAAATTCAGCCACTGAACTGTTTGTATTCAGCCTAATAAATATGGTTGGACAGCTCAGCTCTGCAGAAGTCAAATCTGATCCAAACACCGGTCTCCCTTTCTGCCTCTGCAGATCTGCAGAGTTTTTCCGCAATTTTCTCTTTTTATGTCATTTGTCATGCAACAGAATTAGCCCACAAATAAAGAAAATATGGCGAGAAAGGAGGCTGTGATTGGACAAGCAGCAAAGTGTTGAAAACTCCACTTTTCTATTTCAATTTGAACCTTACAGAGCTCGTATCACGACAGCGAATAGCAGGGTTCAGGTCAGGGCAGAGAAAGGGCGAGAATCCTGAGGAACAATTACCGCACGTGAGTGGGGTGTTTGCGTGTGCATAGATATGTGTGAGTGAGTGCACAGAGAGAGAGAGATGGAGAAAGACAGAAGCAGAGTGTGTGCGAGAGAGTGTGTGTGAGATTATGTGAGAGTGACAGAGAAGGAGAACAACTGACAGAGAGTGTGTGGGAGGGAACATGAGAGTGAAAAATTGCCTGAGACTGTGGGTGTTAAACAGAATGCGATAATAACAGAGGAAAGGTTGAGGGATAAAGGTTGTGAGACTGTGTTAGGGAGAATGACAGAGGAAGCGATGAAGAGGGAGATAGTGTGAGTGAGAAAAGGCGAGAGGATAATATTGTGAGACTGAGTAGGTGAGAGTGAGAATGTCGATGTATGTAAGATAAAGAGAGAAAATGTGAGAGCAAAACACAGAGTTATCGATGTGTGTTTGAGAAACACACAGCGTGTATGGAAGAGAGTGCGTGTGAGAGGAAGAATGAGGGTGTTGTGGGTGGACATAAGAAAGAGATTGTGAGAGTATGTGAGAAATATGAGAGAGGAAGACCATGCGAGAGATTATGTGACAGAGAATCTGTGTGTGACTGAGTGACGATGAGTCTGAGAATGTGTGTATGAGTGCATGTGTGTGAGTCTCTGTGAGGGATAGAGTGTGAGAGTGTGTGCGCAAGTGAGTGACAGTGAGTATGAGAATGTGTATGTGAGAACATGTATATAACTGTATGTGGGACAGCGTGTGTGTGTGTGTGAGAGAGAGTGTACTGTGACAGAAATTGTGCGAGAGAGTTTGTGGGAGAGGGTCCGTTGAAGAGGTTTTTTTTAATCATTTACTGGATCCAGATGTCACTGGCAAGGGTAGCATATATTGCCCATTGCCGATTGCCTTTACGATTGTGGCGATGAGCTGCCTTCTTGAAGTCAAGGAACCGAACAGCACGTCTTTCGGGCTATGGGAGAAAAACGGAGCACCCGGAGGAAAACCATGCAGGCGCAGGGAGAACGTGCAGACTCCACATAGACAGTAACCCAAACCAGGAAAAGAACCCGTGTCCCTCGCCTGTGAGGCAGCATAGAGGGAGCAGCTGGAAAATGCAAGGTTAAAACAGAAGTTTAGTGAAGCAAAACTTGAAACTGACATGTGGCCTTAGAAGTTGAACAATATAATGATATGCAAGTGTCACGGGTGAGTCACTTTCATACACACTGTGAGAAGGACGATAATGAGAAAGAGAGCTGTGATAGAGAGGGATGCAGCTAACAAGAATTTGGGGAGATAGTGCAGAAATATAGTAAATTCGAGGCAACTGTGAAGTGAAACACAGAACACAATCAAAAACTGTCTAACGACACAACATGTCAGAAGGAGATAGAGGCTGACATAGAGAGTGATAAATTGGTGTCTCTATTCTCAGCTCAAATGGTATGATGTGCAGTTTTGAGAACCATGGGGTGGATGGAATCAGTGATAAATTGAATTATTGAATTTGCTACTGTCGCCTATGGTGGGTTGTTTTACACATTTGGGAACATAGAGCTGGATGAAGACAGCGACAGGGGCGGAGATATGGTGTGCATTCGGTGGAACCATCAGGTCCACTTGCACCGATGATCACGACCCTCACATAGACCACAAATAAACCCAAGGGGCCATTTGCACCAAAACAAATAAGTGAGCAAGTGATTGCACGATGTTACAGGACTGGGAGGGGAAGGAACTATGTCCCTACACATCATCTGGAAATGTTGTAAACAAATTGGCAAGAGGCAAATGCTAGGGTAGGTTCATACCGATCCACTGCTGTGCTGGAAATTGGTGGGAGGCTCAGGTCATAGATAAAACAGATCACGGCTGTATGGCTAAGCTAACTAACAATCTGGAAAAAGGCTTTGAATCACAGCATTCTGAATGCACATTTAAAACACAATATGCTTTGATAAGGAAACTTGTGTTTGAGTAAGTTTCTGTGTTGTGTGACAGGTCCGTGTGATTTTTCTTGCCAGCAAATCTGTGCCTCCTGTCTGTGGCATTGAATTGTGCTGGTTAACCCTCTGTGATTTGGTTCCATTAGCTGGTTTCAAGTTTCTTGGTAAATGCCTGCAGTTATATGTCGAAATAGGTTGAGTCAGGAGAAGATAATTGTGATAAAATGATACAGGAGTTTTTGAAGCACCTGCTTTGTTTTGGCGGGTGAGTGGTGATGATGGGACAATAAATATAATTATTTACACTTTGGTTTAACTTCAAAGACTATCTATGGCTTAGAGAGATTGACTATTAAACCAGAAAGGCATTGTTTATAATTTCTTCAGAATTTACCTTTAGCTTTGAGGATAATTGCAGTTTTTGTAGAAAGAAGAATGATGACTCCTGTCTGAACCTATTCCCTTATTTTATTTTAATATTCTATTTTCAGTTATAAATCGTTAACAATGAATGAAAGCAAAGTTTAATGCTGTGCAGAGGATATGTGAATGCGAGGCATCCATGCTCGATGAGTCTGTGTGTCTAATAAAACACTGGTATGGATTTTACTTTGCTGTCTTGGTAGCTTTAATGTTTTGTTTCCCTTAATTACGATTTTGTAATAAAAGTTTCAATAAACAGTTTATAATCAAATGTGGGTCATGAGTAGAATGAAAAATGAAATTTATAACCAGGCAAAACTTTGAAATTCCTTAATCCTGGGCACGGTTGCTGATAACTTATTTGTATTTTTTTTAAACGGGCAGTGATGATGTAACTACTTTTGAAAACTTTTGTTCTTTTTTCATTTCCAACGAGCAAAAACTTAACAATTCTCTGTTTAAATTTATTGCACATCTCATATACGGATTGCGATTTTTTATTGAGAGCAGATTTTAGCTTTCAGTTTTTCTCAAATGGACAGATATATCTGGACTGTATTAGCTAACTTGGCTCCAAGCCAAATGTATATTTTGTGTTTTCTTCAAATATATAGCTCATGAAGCACAAGACAATAAGGAAGTCGACCAGCTTCAAGACTTCAAGACTGTTTATCACAACATAATGATAATTGGGGATGCAAAGGCTTTGTCTTTTTGCAGAAAAGGTGAACACATTTAAACTAATTTGTTACCCTTTGAATTAAAGTATTTGTGATTAAATTCACTTAACTTCCATTTCAACTCGGGCACTGCTGCATCTGATAATTTAACCCTTCTCTTAAAACTGCCATCCCTGGATATTTAACTGTTTAAATAAATTGATTGTATGGATATTAGCAACTCGTATTTAAGAAGTTACATACTGTTTAAGAGGCTAATAAGCATTTTTTAAAATTGTTTTTAAGGAACAAAGAGTAATATGATTTAGTCTATAGGTTTTGTTTTTGAGTTTCGAGACCTTTTTGTTGTTCGAAAAGTGATGAGTTAAACATATTCTCAGCTTATGGTCAATTTGAATCTTGGCCTCAATTTCTAAAGGTAATATGAAGTGTTTTGTGTGTTATGCATGCGGAGTAATGTTAATGTAAACTCAGCTAACATATACAGAGGCATGAAAAATATGTTGCTGAATTTATACTCAATTAAATGCTAATATGTCAGAAATTAATGACTGTAAAGTAATTTTACAATAACACTTTAGGGCTGTTATGTGTTCAGGAACGAGGTGATCTGCAGATAGGAAGACAAAGTTAAATATTGGGAATGACAATGAAGTTGCAACAGATGATAAGATTTTTCCATCATTTAATTGTCTGCAGTTATGGAATGGAATTCAAAAGCTTAAAAGAAGAATAAAATACAGAGTTTGCGCCAATCACGCTATTCACGAACTAAAGGAAAAACAGTTAAGGACAGTAGAAGGGAAAGCTGGTGGGTACCACATTAGCAGAATTCTATCAAAGAGACAAGATAATTGCTTGCTCCTTCCCCATATGCCAATGTGCCACCCCTATTCAAAAAGGGATGGAGGCAAAAAGCAGGTAGCTATCGGCCGAATAGCCGAACATCTATTGTGGAAAAAGATTGGAATCAATTATTATGGAAGCAATAGCAGCAGATTTGTAAAATTATAATCTAATTAAACAGCATCACCATGGCTTCATGAAAGGGAAATATGTCTGACTAATTTATTAGACTTTTTCGAGGAATTCTCAACCAGAGTGGAGAGAGGGGCAGCAGTAGATGTGTTGTATTAGGACTTCCAGAAGGCGTTTTACAAGGTAAGTCAAAAAAGTTCAAGATATTAGATATGAGCCCATGATGTTTGAGGCAGTGTATTGGTATGGATCGAGGACTGGATAATGGGCAGGAAACCGCGAGTGGCATAAAGGGTTCCTTTTCAGGTTGGTGACCTATCAACAGTGGGTTTACACAAGGATCAGTGCGGGACTGCAAATCTTTACAATATATAATAATGACTTGGATGAAGGAAATTAATGTTTTGTAGCCAAATTTACAGACAATACAAAAATAGGTGGAAAGGCAAGATGCAAGATGGATTCAAATAACCTATAAATATTTTATTGTAAGCTAAGTAAGAGGGCAAAAAGGTGGCAAATGGAGCATAATTTGAGAAAATGTGAAGTCAGAACATAGAACATAGAACAGTGCAGCACAGAACAGGCCCTTCGGCCCACGATGTTGTACCGAGCTTAAACTGAAATCAAGATCAAGCTATCCCACTCCCTATCATCCTGGTGTGCTCCATGTGCCTATCCAATAACCGCTTAAATGTTCCTAAAGTGTCGGACTCCACTATCACTGCAGGCAGTCCATTCCACACCCCAACCACTCTCTGCGTAAAGAACCTACCTCTGATATCCTTCCTGTATCTCCCACCACGAACACTATAGTTATGCCCCCTTGTAATAGCTCCATCCACCCAAGGAAATAGTCTTTGAACGTTCACTCTATCTATCCCCTTCATCATTTTATAAACCTCTATTAAGTCTCCCCTCAGCCTCCTCCACTCCAGAAAGAACAGCCCGAGCTCTGTCAACCTTTCCTCATGAGACCTACCCTCCAAACCAGGCAGCATCCTGGTAAATCTCCTCTGTACTCTTTCCAGCGCTTCCACATCCTTCTTATAGTGAGGTGACCAGAACTGCACACAATATTCCAAATGTGGTCTCGCCAAGGTCCTGTACAGTTGCAGCATTACCCCATGGCTCTTAAACTCCAACCCCCTGTTAATAAAAGCTAACACACTATAGGCCTTCTTCGCAGCTCTATCCATTTGAGTGGCAACCTTCAGAGATCTGTGGATATGGACCCCAAGATCTCTCTGTTCCTCCAGTCGTCAGAACCCTACCTTTGAACCTGTAATCCACATTTAAATTTGTCCCCCCAAAATGAATCACCTCACATTTATCAGGGTTGAACGCCATTTGCCATTTTTCAGCCCAGCTTTGCATCCTATCTATGTCTCTTTGCAGTCTACAACAGCCCTCCACCTCATCCAATACTCCACCAATCTTGGTGTCATCAGCAAATTTACTGATCCACCCTTCAGCCCCTTCCTCTAAGTCATTAATAAAAATCACAAAGAGCAGAGGACCAAGCACCGATCCCTGTGGCACTCCGCTAGCAACCTGCCTCTAGTCCGAAAATTTTCCATCCACCACCACCCTCTGTCTTCGATCAGATAGCCAGTTACCTATCCAATCGGCCAACTTTCCCTCTACCCCACACAAGTCGTTCATTTTGGAAGGGAGGACAAAAGAAAAGCGTATTATTTAAATGGAGAAAAACTGCAGTAAGTCACAAGACAAAGTACCTTGGTGGTACTTGAGCACGAAGCACAGACATCTGGCACATAGGTGCAGCAGGTAATCAGGAAATCTACTGGAATGTTGGCCCTTATTTCAATGGTGTTGGAGTACGAGTAGGGAAGTCGTGTTGCAAGTGTTGGTGAGACCACATCTGGAGTACTGAGAACATTTTTGGTCCCCTTATTTAAGGAATATATGATTTCATTCACGGCATTTCACAGAACTCATGGAGGAATTGTCTTATGAAGAAACGTTAAGCAGGTTGGGACTCTACTCATTGGAATTTAGAAGAATGAGAACTCATTTCATTGAGACAGATAGGATTCTTAAGGGGCTTGTCAGGCTAAATGCTGAGAGAAGGTTTCCAGTCATGGGAGACTCTAGGACAAGAATGCATAGACTTCGAATAAAGGGACGCCAATTAAAGACTCTTCTCCCACAGGGCTGTGAGTCTTTGGAACTCTTTTCCAGAGAGAGCTGTGGCGGAAGAATTATTGCGTATTTTTAAGGCTGAGAAACATATTTTTGATCAGCAAGGGAATCAAGGGTTCTGGCAAATGGCGGGTAAGTAGACATGAGGAATGTCAGATCAGATGATTCTATTGAATGGCTGAGCAGGCCCAAGGAGCTGAACAACCGACGTCTGTTTTTCTTATGGTCTTATGTTCTCATGATCTTATGAGGGGCAGCACGGTGGCACAGTAGTTAGCACTGCTGCCTCACAGCACTAGGGATCCGGGTTCGATTCCCAGCTTGGGTCACTGTGTGCGTGGAGTTTGCACATTCTCCCTGTGTCTGCGTGAGTTTCCTCTGGGTGCTCCGGTTTCCTTTCACAGTCCAAATATGTGGGTGAAGTGGATTGGCCTTGCTAAATTGCCAATTAGTGTCAGGGTGCGTAACTAGTGTAAGTGCATGGGGTTATGGGGATAGGACCTGGGTGGGATTGAGGTCGGTGCAGACTCGATGGGCCGAATGGCCTCCTTCTGCACTGTAGGATTCTATGATCTATGATGTATGATCTTGTATATCCCAGCGTAAAAGCCTTGTGTGGATTTAAAACAGACAAACATCTGAATTGTACAATGGAAATCCGAACCCTCGATATTGACAGTGTCCAAGTTCCTTATAAGGGAAACGGGGAATATTGTATTACCAGCTAATTGAAAGAATAGGAATATGGCTGTGAGAGTTTTTCCCATTGCTAACACCATCCCTTGCTTTAAAACCCAGATCCCATCATGCTGAGGCCACCTCAAGCTGGTCGACAGAGATAAACTGGAAGAAAACATTGGTAATGTCACTGAAGAATCAAACAGTACTTTGGGCAATTACGATGATAAGTGTGAAACTAACATTGTAATTTTACATAAAGACTGGCAATGGATCAAGAAACAAATACAATTCACCAAACTATTGCCCAAGTCATTCAACAAAGAGGGGAAACCAGGCAACTGATTGCAGCAACAAACGGAACCAACTGGTGAGAGGAATTTTGGAATTGGGGTGCGAAAGTACAAATACATCAATGGATAAGAATTACTTTCCATGTTGCAATTATTGTTGTAGTTTCGACGCTAAAGTAACAAATACATACTTTGATCATTTGAATTCTGGAGAGATGAAATGGAAAATAAGTTAGAAACACAATTGTACATCAGAAAGCCCGAACTACTGATCAATATACTTCGAATGTAACATGACATGGATTTAAGTATCTGCTTAAACAGGGTGTGGACGGAGAAAGAACGGCTACGACAATGACTTAACAAGAATAATGGCAACAGTGACTGTTAAAAGGGTATTCTCGCTGGGAGAGAAGCATGCTGGGATTTTTATTCAACATATAGATTAAAACCAGGTTTCGGTCGTAAAGAGACTGTGGTCTGGGAGCTGTGTTCTGAAATTCCTGTATTGGCCCAGATAAGGGAAGTTGTTTACATTAACAGAAACACTGCGTCACTGATTTATATAGCTGCTATGTATGGGATATATAAAATGAACTAAGCGTAAAGGTGTCTTTCAAAAGTGATTTCAGTGGATGTTCGAGCCATGTGATCGGTTTCTGGTTACACAATTGGCTGGATGACAGAATCTTCCGGAGGCGAACGGAGAATTGTGGATAAAAAGCCATGTGGGTCCTTTGTTTGGCAGCGATAACTCAAAGAGACCGACCATCGCAAGTAGACTTGTACCCTGAAGGATGCTTCAGAGAAGGGGAAAATAGATTCTACATCGAGGATATTTCTTGGCCAATGTTTTCCTCAACTGGGTAGTATCTATTTTCAGTTTAATAGTTAAAGTTGACGTTTAGTTAAAGTTGATGTTCAGTTAAAGTTAAAGTGCAGTTTAAGAATTAAAGTTCAGTTGAAAGTTGATGTTCAGTTAGTTAAAGTAGAGTGAAGATTTAATGAGTTGCAACTGTTTATGTTTGGGAAAATGTACGAGAAGTGTAAAATAAAGCAATAATTGTACTCCTCCAGAGCTCCCTCCGTTTTTCGCTGCTTGGACCTAACATACGCCTCTCTTTTCTTTTTGACCAGTCCCTCAATTTCCCTGGTTATCCACGGTTCTCTAATCCTACCCTTCCTATCCTTCTTTTTTACAGGCACCTGCTTGTCCTGTAGCCCTAACAACTTTTCCTTAAAAGACTGCCACATACCAGATGTGGATTTACCCTCAAACAGCCTCTCCCAATCAAGAGCTGCCAATTTCTGCCTGATCCCAATAAAGTTAGCCTTCCCCCAATCCAACACCTTACCCTTGGGACACCACTCATCCTTTTCCATCACTATCCTGAAGCTAACAGAATTGTGGTCACTATTTGCCACATGTTCCCCTACCAAAACTTTGAAGACCTGACCGGGCTCATTCCCCAGTACCAGGTCCAGTGTAGCCCCCTCTCTAGTCGGCTGTCTACATATTGTTCCAACGAACCCTCCTGTACACATTTTACGAATTCCTCCCCATCCAGAGTCCCTGCCCTCAGCGATTTCCAGTCTATACCAGGGAAATTGAAGTCTCCCACTACAACAACCCTATATTTCCTGCACCTATCCAGTATCTCCTGACATATCCATTCTTCCACTTCCCTTGGGCTGTTGGGGGGCCTGTAGTACACATGTTCAATTATAAACCCAGGATTAAAGTTCAAACATACAATATGTTCACACTCTTCATTAGTTTCCTCACAGTTACTTCCCTGCCTACCTTAATATCATTAGCAAATTTATAATTGATATATATCGTTCCTTCATCCAACTTACAGATATCGGAACAGCAGCACTGATCATCGTTACGTATACCATTAAAAAGTGGATAGAGAAAATCACAAGGAACACCAATCAGAGCGAGAACAGGATAATAAAAATACTGAATAACATAAAGTGCGTATTCGATCCGTGTATCCATCCATCTGGCTGTAGTGGCAAGGTGAAGCCACACTGGTAAACCCCTTTCCAATGTTGTAACATTCGAATCTATTGTTCTGAGATCCTGATCCATTGCTTTATCATCCCAAACTATTGTTCTCAGATTCTCATCCATTGCTGAACCGTTCCAAATTATTGCTCTCAGAATTGGATCAATTGTTGTCATCTTTCAAACTACAGTTCCAATCCCTCCCATAACTCTCACTTGAGCCACCGTTTCCTGTTGCTGCTGTTACCAGTTCATAACTTATCGAGGTGACTCCCTTATAAATGAAACAATGACGCCCTCCCGTGAGACATAATTGTCACGAATCCATGGAGAATGAAATTAATATCTGTCACGAAACAAACAGGTTACGTTAACCCGTTTTGATTTTTGGATTCCGGGGCTTCAAAAACAACAATGGTCAGTTGACTGGCCGTGACTAGTTTAACATTATTTAATATAGTTATTGATAACAAACAGTTTGGCTGTAGCAAATTATCTGCATTGCCGAGACAAATCGACAGTTGACAGCTGATCACTGATCCGAGAGGAGCACCGAGAGAGTGGCAAGGAATGCACATTTTTTTCCTGCATTCTCCAGGCTCATCATGTGTCACCACTTTGATATTTGACAGTCAAAACGGTATATTCCCTGAGACAGGTTGGACAGCCAACCGCATTCGGGATCAGCATATTTGAATCATCGACTCTACCCACCATCATGTACCCCCCACCCCCCAACGTCCCCTCCCACTCCTCCCCCCCCCCCACCCCGCCCCCCCTCCCCCCACCTCCCCCCCCACGAACAATTACCATTCACTTTCCCCTTGCCCTATCGTATGTCGCCACTCGGGCTGAATCTCTAAGCCTGGTTTGTCGCAAACCTCAATCCAGACATCCATTCACAAAGGTCACCTAAAAATGGGGTGTGGGGTTTCTTTTGGAGGGGGGTCCGAGTGTAAGTGAGTTGATAGAGTGGAAGTAAGGTGACAGAGACTGAAAGTGCATGTGCATTAACACAAACTAGCGGAAATGTTCGACGTAGAGGAATATGAGAGGGGCGATTAATTCTGGGGCCGAATGGCAAAACGTTGGAGTGTCAATTTGAGGTGAATTGAGACCAATTGAGACCAGGATCCTTCAGCAAGATAACTGATGAGAGTTCAAATAATTAACAAAAAAAACAGAGTCAATTGCTTCGAGATACGTTGAAGTGAAATTCAATGATATTCAATCCCACAAAGGCCCTATCCCTGTAACCCCATATGTTTACCCTGCTAGTCCCTCTGATATTCAGTGGCAATTGACCATGGCCAATCATCCTAACTCGCACATCTTTGGCACGTGGGAGGAAACCGGAGCACCCGGAGGTAACCCACGCAGACATGGGGAGAATGTACAGACTCCATACAGACAGTCACCCGAAGCCGATATTGAACACGGGCCCTTGGCGCTGTGAGGCAGCAGTGTTATCCACTGTGCCACCGTGCCGCCCATATGAGACTGCAAATCCCAAACTTAACCGGGTGAATGGCTTCCCAAAAGGAAAACCAAATGTGAAACTTCGATTCTGCAAGGACAGAAATATTTTTTTGCAATGTATGATCTGGTACATGTAAGGAATTTAGGGGATGGTTCCGATGAGTCCATGGCATTGTTATGAAAGAAAAAAACATGACCAGATTCTTACAAGGCAAATTTCAGGCAAAAGCGCTAAACAGAGAAATATCGAAACCAAAAGTAGGAGTATCAAGGTCAAGGGTGGGTACCGGTAGACAGGAAGGTGGGTTGAAGTGTGTCTACTTCAATGCAAGGAGCATCCGGAACAAGGTGGATGAACTTGGGGCATGGATTGCTACTTGGGACTACGATGTTGTGGCCATTACGGAGACGTGGGTAGAACAAGGACAGGAATGGTTGTTGGACGTTCCGGGGTATAGATGTTTCAGTAAGTGTAGGGAAGCTGGTAAAAGAGGTGGAGGAGTAGCATTGTTAATCAAGGATAGTTTAACGGCTGCGGAAAAGCACTTTGAGGGGGATATGCACACTGAGGTAATATGGGCTGCAGTTAGAAACAGGAAAGGAGCGGTCACGTTGTTAGGAGTTTACTATAGGCCCCCAAATAGTAATAGAGATGTGGAGGAAGAAATTGCTAAGCAGATTATGGATACGCGTGGGGGTCACAGGGTAGTTGTCATGGGGGACTTTAACTTTCCAAATATTGATTGGAACCTTTGTAGGTCGAATAGTTTGGATGGGGCACTTTTTGTGCAGTGTGTGCAGGAGGGTTTCCTGACACAATATGTGGATAGGCCGACAAGGGGTGAGGCCACATTGGATTTGGTACTGGGAAATGAACCGGGCCAAGTGTTAGATTTGGTTGTGGGAGAGAACTTTGGAGATAGTGACCACAATTCTGTGTCTTTTGTTATTGCAATGGAGAGGGATAGGGCCGGACGGCAGGGCAAGGCTTACAATTGGGGGAGAGGTAATTATGATGCGATTAGGCAAGAATTAGGGGGCATAAGATGGGAACAGAAACTGTCAGGGAAAGGCACTGATGAAAAGTGGAACTTTTTCAAGGAACAAATACTGGGTGTCCTTGATAGGTATGTCCCTGTCAGGCAGGGAGGAAATGGCCGAGTGAGGGAACCGTGGTTCACAAAAGAGGTGGAATGTCTTGTGAAAAGGAAGAGGGAAGCTTATGTAGGGATGAGGAAACAAGGTTCAGATGGCTCGATTGAGGGTTACAAGTTAGCAAGGAATGAGCTGAAAAAGGGGCTGAGGAGAGCTAGGAGGGGACATGAGAAGTCCTTGGCGGGTCGGATCAAGGAAAACCCCAAGGCTTTTTACTCTTATGTGAGGAATAAAAGAATGACCAGGGTGAGGTTAGGGCCGGTCAAGGACAGTGGTGGGAACTTGTGTATGGAATCAGTAGAGATAAGCGAGGTGATGAATGAATACTTTTCTTCAGTGTTCACCAAGGAGAGGGGCCATGTTTTTCAGGAAGAGAAGGTGTTACAGGCTAATAGGCTGGAGGAAATAGATGTTCGGAGGGAGGCTGTATTGGCAGTTTTGAATAAACTGAAGGTCGATAAGTCCCCTGGGCCTGATGAAATGTATCCTAGGATTCTTTGGGAGGCGAGGGATGAGATTGCAGAGCCTTTGGCTTTGATCTTTGGGTCCTCGCTGTCCACGGGGATGGTGCCAGAGGACTGGAGAGTGGCAAATGTTGTTCCTCTGTTTAAGAAAGGGAATAGAAATGACCCTGGTAATTATAGACCGGTTAGTCTGACTTCGGTGGTTGGTAAATTGATGGAAAAGGTCCTTAGGGATGGGATTTACGACCATTTAGAAAGATGCGGATTAATCCAGGATAGTCAGCACGGATTTGTGAAGGGCAAATCGTGCCTCACAAATTTGATAGAATTTTTTGAGGAGGTAACTAGGTGTGTTGATGAAGGTAGGGCGGTTGATGTCATATACATGGATTTTAGTAAGGCGTTTGATAAGGTCCCCCATGGCCGGCTTATGATGAAAGTAAGGAGGTGTGGGATAGAGGGAAAGTTGGCCGATTGGATAGGTAACTGGCTATCTGATCGAAGACAGAGGGTGGTGGTGGATGGAAAATTTTCGGACTGGAGGCAGGTTGCTAGCGGAGTGCCGCAGGGATCGGTGCTTGGTCCTCTGCTCTTTGTGATTTTTATTAATGACTTAGAGGAGGGGGCTGAAGGGTGGATCAGTAAATTTGCTGATGACACCAAGATTGGTGGAGTAGTGGATGAGGTGGAGTGGTGTTGTAGGCTGCAAAGAGACATAGATAGGATGCAAAGCTGGGCTGAAAAATGGCAAATGGAGTTTAACCCTGATAAATGTGAGGTGATTCATTTTGGTCGGACTAATTTAAATGTGGATTACAGGGTCAAAGGTAGGGTTCTGAAGACTGTGGAGGAACAGAGAGATCTTGGGGTCCATATCCACAGATCTCTAAAGGTTGCCACTCAAGTGGATAGAGCTGTGAAGAAGGCATATAGTGTGTTAGCTTTTATTAACAGGGGGTTGGAGTTTAAGAGCCGTGGGGTTATGCTGCAACTGTACAGGACCTTGGTGAGACCGCATTTGGAATATTGCGTGCAGTTCTGGTCACCTCACTATAAGAAGGATGTGGAAGCGCTGGAGAGAGTGCAGAGGAGATTTACCAGGATGCTGCCTGGTTTGGAGTGTCGGTCTTATGAGGAAAGGTTGAGGGAGCTGGGGCTGTTCTCTCTGGAGCGGAGGAGATTGAGGGGAGACTTAATAGAGGTTTATAAAATGATGAAGGGGATAGATCGAGTGAACGTTCAAAGACTATTTCCTCGGGTGGATGGAGCTATTACAAGGGGGCATAACTATAGGGTTCATGGTGGGAGATATAGGAAGGATATCAGAGGTAGGTTCTTCACGCAGAGAGTGGTTGGGGTGTGGAATGGACTGCCTGCAGTGATAGTGGAGTCAGACACTTTAGGAACATTTAAGCGGTTATTGGATAGGCACATGGAGCACACCAGGATGGTAGGGAGTGGGATAGCTTGATCTTGGTTTCAGATGAAGGTCGGCACAACATCGTGGGCCGAAGGGCCTGTTCTGTGCTGTACTGTTCTATGTTCTATGTACGCCATTCGGCCCCTTGAGCCTGCCCCGCCATTCATTTCGATCATGGCTGATCATCAAATTCAATATCATGATCCCCTCCCCCGCCCTCCCCCCCTCCCCACCTCCCTCCTCCCCCCTCCCCACCTCCCTACTCCCCCCCACCCTCCTCCCCCCCTCTACACCTACCACCCCCCGCCCCATCAATATACCTTGTCCCCTTGAGCTGCATCTAATTTCTTCTTGAAATCAGATAAAGTTTTGGTCTCAATTACAATCGGTTGTACTGAACTCCACATGCTCACCACCTTCTGGGTGAAGAAAATCCTCCTCACCTTAGCTCTGAAAGGTTTAAGCCGTATCCACAAACTATGACCCTAGTTCTGGACTCCCCCCGCCATTACAGAGATTCTTTCGGAATCAACCCTGTCTAACGCTATTTGAATTTTATAAATTTCTCTGAGATCCCCTATCACTCGTTTAAATTCAACGGAATCTAATCCTAACCGGCTTAATCTCTCGTCATACGGCACACCTGTCATAGAGCCATAGAGGTTTACAGAATCGAGACAGGCCCTTGGGCCCAAATTGTCCATGCCGCCAGTTCTTAAACCCCTAAGCTAGTCCCAATTGCCCACATTTGGCCCATATCCCTCTGTACCCATCTTAGCCATGTAACTTCCTAAACGCTTTTTAAAAGACAAAGTTGTGCCTGCCTCTACTACTAACTCGGACAGCTTATTCCAGACACCCACCACCCTCTGTGTCAAAAAAATGTCCATCTGGGCCCTTTTGCATCTCTCCCCTCTCACCTTGAACCTATGCCCTCTAGTTTTAGACTCCCCTACCTTTGGGGAAAGATATTGACTATCCAGCTGATCTATGCCCCTCATTATGTTATAGACTTCTATTAGATCTCCTCTAAGCCTCCTACGCTCCAGAGAGAGAAGTCCCAGTCTAACCAGCCTTTTGTTATAACTGGAAACATCAAGTCCCGTTGCATCCTCGTGAGGTTTTTCTGCACTCTTTCCAGTTTAATAATATACTTTCTAGATTTGGGTGACCAGACCTGTACACAGTGTTCCAAGTGTGGCCTTACCAATGTCTTGTCCAACTTCAACAATTCGCCCCAACTCCTGTATTCAATGTTCTGACTAATGCATACTCTGTGACTCCGCTGCCACACACACACTCACTCCCTCATTCCCACACACTGTAACACTCACACACCCACTACAGTATAAACTTACACTCTCCAACCACCCCCCTTCCCACCAAATACAAACTTACCCGTTCACGCACTCTCTCCCTCACTCCCACACACAGCAACACTCACACCCTCACTCCAGTATAAATTTACACTCTCCAACTCCCCCTCAAAATGCACACTCATCCGCTCACACATTCGCTCCCTCACTCCCACACGCAGCAGCACTCACACTCTCACTACAGTATAAATTTACACTCTCCAACTCCCCCATCAAATTCACACTCACCCGCTCACAAACTCAGTTGCTCTCTTACCCCACACGTAATCACTCACTGTCTGACTCAGACAGATGCACACGAACAATCTAGAGACTCACTCTCTCTTCCAGTTACAGTCACACTCAAGCTTTCTCTGCAACACACTCACTTCCTCAATGCAACACAACCACAAACCGAGTCTCTCATTCCCACACACAAATATAGACTAACCACCTCACTCACTTACATAGATACACTCAAACAAGCACAGACAAAACAGCAAGTCTATATCCCTCTCACATGCATGCATGCACTCCCAATTTCACATGCAAGCCAACATTCACAAACACACGCAAACACTGTCTTTGTCTTTTCCCACGCTCACACACACACACACACACACATTTCTCTCTTGCACACCTTTCTCTCACACGTACAATCACACTCATTTTCACATTCCCACAATCTCTCACCCACACTCGCACATGTCCTGTCGCTGGTCTTTCTGACACAACACAGACACACACACACATGCACGCACACAGGCAGAGTTTATTTTCTTTTGTTCAGGTGCAATATTCCCAGGCAACAGTGAATGGAGCAGTAACGCTGAACGTTAAAGTAACTTTTTAATTCAAGTGTTTACTTTGTTCTATGTCCATTATCTATGTGACTGTGTATTTCACTTTCTTGCAACTAACCTATTTACTGGTTTGATACTAACACGTGGAACATGTGGTCTCTCCAAATGTGTCACCTGCTAGTTAGTGGCCATGGCAACAGCAGAAATATTTGTCATTATTTTCGACGTGATAATGAAGCAGATTCCGCATGTTTACCTTTTACATTTTTTATTATTTGCTGCACTCTCTCAAAAGGTGCAATATCCACAGTAGAATTCTTCGCACAGCCACGGACTGTTCTGTTTGGTTCACCGTGACTGTCACCTTTGATAGATTTGTGGCCAGATGTTGCAGAAAGCTGAGAAGTAAACACTGCACCGTGAAATCCGCAGCGGTGATTCTGGGAACAGTAACTGGGTTGAGCTGTTTAAAAAACATGTTCTGGTGTTTTACGTTCACAGGTTCATCTGCGTTTATGAAAAGACTATGGCTTTGTAGACTTACAGGCGGCTTTATAAGCTCCCCTATGTGGGCATCAATCGAATTGCGGCAATATATTTTAACACCTTGTATTCCATTTATCCTGATTATAATGCTCAATATCTTCACCGTCAGAAACATTTTAGTGACCAGCAGAGCCCGTAGGAGACTCCGTGCTCAGAGCACTGAGAAGACTCACCTAGACCCAGAAATGGAGAATAGGAGGAAATCCATCATTTTACTGTTTGCTATATCAGCGAATTGTATTCTGTTATGGGGATTGTTGGTGTTTTCTTCGATACAGACACGCATGACATTTCTCCAGATTACGGATATTGCTGTGGGCTATTTTATCATAAAATTGGGCACCATGCTTCAACTTCTTAGTTGCTGCACAAACACTTGCATCTATGCAATAACACAGACAAAGTTCAGGCAGCAGGTGAAAACTATGCTAATATATCCCTTCAGTAGAATTGTGAAATCTATCCAATGATTCAAATAGATGAATAATTGAAATTTCCCATGAAGTCAAGATCTACTTTTACTTGTAAATGGACCAATTCTTTAAAGTTGTAGACAGTGTGTGGTTGGTTCATGTCACTGTCCATGTGCAGCAACTGTCCCTGAACTAATAGAACATGTGGTGCATCTTAATCTAGGATAGGAAAGGTTGGCTGGGGGGCGGGGGGGGGATGGTAGGGGAATGACAGAGCGGGGGGTGGGGGGGGGGTGGTAGTGGGGTGCAGAGCCTGTCATTATGGCAACAGAACTGGCTGAAGAATATCCCTGTTGCAGTAGAGATGGAATGCAGGCAAAATGATGGTAGCAGAGCAGGGCGGAGGATTGCCGCTAATCAAACAAAGCATGGAAGGTGCCAGCACTGTGCTGGCAGAGTATGGGTAAGAGCACTATGTGTTTTCACAGAGCAGGGATGGGACCTATAACTAGGGTAACACATTGATGAGCATCTGTTTTGGGGCACAATTGTAATGATGTTAATCTCTTAGTAACACAATACGAATTGTGCTGCCATTGTGGTGAAACGTGCAGCCATGGGATTTCTCTTTAGTTGCAGCGATGTGGTGTGGCAGTTTTCAGCCAGAATTGGAGGATCTGTTTATGTTAGTGTGCGTTAACAATATTTCAGTGTCTATGTTAGATTTTCTGCCTCTTATAGAATCATAGAAATCATAGAAACCCTACAGTGCAGAAGGAGGCCATTCGGCCCATCGAGTCTGCACCGACCACAATCCCACCCCACATATTTACCCGCTAATCCCTCTAACCTACACATCCCAGGACTCTAAGGGGCAATTTGCCGCTCTTAGATTCAGGACCCCCATTAATTTCAGGGTCTTTGTCAGTATAAAGGTATCTTTCAGTTGCAGCAACCTTAATTGCAGTCTCACTGAAGAGCCCCCATTCCCGACCCCTCCCCCTTCAATCACTGCAAATCACAAACACTTTTAGAACAGTACAATTGCATCTAATGGGAACTCTCTGCTTGGACATTGTCATGTGATTGTACATTAAAGCAATGTAAATGCCATGCAGCTTACAGCTTCAGCTATGTCATCGGGGAGCTGCAGCTAAGCTGTGGCAGTCGGGTGATAGGGTTCTTTTCCTTTGGGCTTTCAGTTACATTTTTGGAAGCAGTTTATCTGCAAGCTAAGAAGCAGACTGATTTTCTCCCTGTTTTTTTTTCTCTTTGTTTGGTTCTGCCTTAAAGGATCTGTGTTTTGGAAAAATAGATCCGACTACAACCTCTTCTGACTTTCTTCACAAGGAAAACGTGGCAAATAGGAACAGGAGGAGACCATTCAG
>NW_027592550.1:0-51260 GCF_964213995.1 Mustelus asterias | reverse complement strand
AGGGAGACGGGGAGAGGGCGGGGGGAGCGAGGGAGACGGGGAGAGGGCGGGGAGAGGGCGGGGGGAGACAGGGAGAGGGCGGAGGGAGCGAGGGAGACGGGGAGAGGGCGGGGAGAGCGAGGGAGACGGGGAGAGGGCGGGGGGAGTGAGGGTGACGGGGAGAGTGCGGGGGGAGACGGGGAGAGGGCGGGGTGAGCGAGGGAGACGGGGAGAGGGCGGGGGAGACGGGGAGAGGGCGGAGGGAGCGAGGGAGACGGGGAGAGGGCGGGGGGAGCGAGGGAGACGGGAAGAGGGCGGGGGGAGCGAGGGAGACGGGGAGAGGGTGGGGGGAGCGAGGGAGACGGGGAGAGGGCGGGGGGAGCGAGGGAGACGGGGGAGAGGGCGGAGGGGAGACGGGGAGAGGGCGGGGGGAGCGAGGGAGACGGGGAGAGGGCGGGGGGAGCGAGGGAGACGGGGAGATAGAGGGGGGAGCGAGGGAGACGGGGAGAGGGCGGGGGGAGACAGGGAGAGGGCGGAGGGAGCGAGGGAGTCGGGGAGAGGGTGGGGAGAGCGAGGGTAACGGGGAGAGGGCGGGGAGAGCGAGGGAGACGGGGAGGGGGCGGGGGGAGCGAGGGAGACGGGGAGAGGGCGGGGGGAGACAGGGAGAGGGCGGAGGGAGCGAGGGAGACGGGGAGAGGGCGGGGGGAGTGAGGGAGACGGGGAGAGGGCGGGGGAGACGGGGAGAGGGTGGGGGGAGCGAGGGAGACGGGGAGAGGGAGGGGGGAGCGAGGGAGATGGGAAGAGGGCGGGGGAGCGAGGGAGACGGGGAGAGGGCGGGGGGAGACAGGGAGAGGGCGGAGGGAGCGAGGGAGACAGGGAGAGGGCGGGGAGAGCAAGGGAGACGGGGAGAGGGCGGGGAGAGCGAGGGAGACGGGGAGAGGGCGGGGGGAGCGAGGGAGACGGGGAGAGGGCGGGGGGAGACAGGGAGAGGGCGGAGGGAGCGAGGGAGACGGGGAGAGGGCGGGCAGAGCGAGGGAGACGGGGAGAGGGCGGGGCGAGTGAGGAGACGGGGAGAGGGCAGGGGGAGACGGGGAGAGGGCGGGTGAGCGAGGGAGACGGTGAGAGGGCGGGGGAGACGGGGAGAGGGCGGGGGGAGACGGGGAGAGGGCGGGGGGAGCGAGGGAGACGGGGAGAGGGTGGAGGGAGCGAGGGAGACAGGGAGAGGCCGAGGGGAGTGAGGGAGACGGGGAGAGGGCGGGGGGAGCGAGGGAGACGGGGAGAGGGCGGGGGAGCGAGGGAGACGGGGAGAGAGGGGGGTGCGAGGGAGATGGGGAGAGGGCGGGGGGAGCGAGGGAGACGGGGAGTGGGCGGGGGAGCGAGGGAGACGGGGAGAGGGCGGGGGGAGACAGGGAGAGGGCGGAGGGAGCGAGGGAGACGGGGAGAAGGCGGGGGGAGCGAGGGAGACGGGGAGAGGGCGGGGAGAGCGAGGGAGATGGGGAGAGGGCGGGGGAGCGAGAGGGACGGGGAGAGGGCAGGGGAGCGGGAGCGAGAGAGACGGGGGAGGCGTGGGGAGAGGGAGAGCGGGGGGGAGAGCGAGGGAGACGGGGAGAGGGCGGGGGAGACAGGGAGAGGGCGGGGGGAGCGAGGGAGACGGGGAGAGGGTGGGGGGAGACAGGGAGAGGGCGGGGGGAGCGAGGGAGACGGGAGGAGGGCGGGGGGAGCGAGGGAGACGGGGGGAGGGTGGGGGGAGCGAGGGAGATGGGGAGAGGGCGGGGGGAGCGAGGGAGATGGGGAGAGGGCGGAGGGAGCGAGGGAGACGGGGAGAGGGCGGGGGGAGCGAGGGAGAAGGGGAGAGGGCGGGGAGAGCGAGGGAGACGGGGAGAGGGCGGGGGGAGTGAGGGAGATGGGGAGAGGGCGGGAAGAGCGAGGGAGACGGGGACAGGGCGGGGGGAGCGAGGGCGGGGGGAGACGGGGAGAGGGCGGGGGGAGACGGGGAGAGGGCGGGGAGCGAGGGAGACGGGGAGAGGCGGGGGGAGACAGGGAGAGGGCGGGGGGAGTGAGGGAGACGGGGAGAGGGCGGGGGGAGACTGGGAGAGGGCGAGGGGAGCGAGGGAGACGGGGAGAGGGCGGGGGGAGCGAGGGAGACGGGGAGAGGGCGGGGGGAGCGAGGGAGACGGGGAGAGGGCGGGGGGAGCGAGGGAGACGGGGAGAGGGCGGGGGAGCGAGGGAGACGGGGAGAGGGCGGGGGGAGCGAGGGAGACGGGGAGAGGGCGGGGGGAGCGAGGGAGACGGGGAGAGGGCGGGGGGAGCGAGGGAGACGGGGAGAGGACGAGGGGAGCGAGGGAGACGGGGAGAGGGCGGGGGGAGCGAGGGAGACGGGGAGAGTGCGGGGGGAGCGAGGGAGACGGGGAGAGGGCGAGGGGAGCGAGGGAAATGGGGAGAGGGCGGGGGGAGTGAGGGATACGGGGAGAGGGCGGGGGGAGCGAGGGAGACGGCGGGGGGAGCGAGGGAGACGGGGAGAGGGCGGGGGGAGCGAGGGAGACAGGGAGAGGGCGGGGGGAGTGAGGGAGACGGGGAGAGGGCGGGGGGAGACAGGGAGAGGGCGGGGGGAGTGAGGGAGACGGGGAGAGGGCGGGGGTGACCGGGAGAGGGCGGGGGGAGCGAGGGAGACGGGGAGAGGGCGGGGGGAGCGAGGGAGACCGGGAGAGGGCGAGGGGAGCGAGGGAGACGGGGAGAGGGCGGGGGGAGCGAGGGAGACGGGAGAGGGCGGGGGGAGCGAGGGAGACGGGGAGAGGGCGGGGGGAGCGAGGGAGACGGGGAGAGGGCGGGGGGAGCGAGGGAGACGTCGGGGGGAACGATGGAGACGGCGGTACTTTTCGCTGGGCGAGCTTGCTGGTTGTCATGGTGCTCTGAATGTGGTTTTGCTAACTTTGTTCTGTCCTTTCCCCCCCGTGCCCCGGCCTCCAGGTGGAGCCTCTGATCCCGGAAGCCAGCGTCCCTTTTGTCCACCATGTCCTTCTCCACCTCTGCCCTTCGAGATACACCGATGCGCATCTTACTGAGACTCAATACTGCTTTTCCAGTGTCTTCACGGACATTTTATTCATGAGTTGTGCAGAGGTTCTGGCCGGTTGGGCTGTGGGTGGTCAGGTAAGTCCTTCAGACCCCCTCCCTCCTTCCCATCCCCCCCTCTTTCGCCACATCACCATTTTGACGTCTTGGCAACCTCCGCCATCTTGGAGCCCGGTCTGCGGGAAGGGGGGCCTGTGTCTCTCTCTCTCTCTCTCAGGAATTGAAGGCTTCCTGGCCTCCCGTTCCCACCCCCTGCATCTCTCACCCCCCCCTCCCTCCCCGAACAAAAGTCCACCGGCCCCCAACGAATGTTGGCCTGGGTTTAGCGTTATGGTTTGCAGTCCGACTTAGTTCGGCCCTGGATGCAGGGTTAAATTTGGCTTTTAGTGTTCGGGGCCTATTAGGGTTTGGGGCCTGACTTAGTTCGGCCCTGGATGCAGGGTTAAATTTGAGTTTTAGTGTTTGGGGCCTATTAGGGTTTGGGGCCTGACTTAGTTCGGCCCAGACACAGGGTTAAGTTTGAGTTTTAGTGTTCGGGGCCTATTAGGGTTTGGGGCCTGTCTTAGTTAGGCCCAGACACAGGGTTAAGTTTGAGTTTTAGTGTTTGGGGCCTATTAGGGTTTGAGGCCTGACTTAGTTCGGCCCTGGATGCAGGGTTAAGTTTGAGTTTTAGTGTTTGGGGCCTATTAGGGTTTGAGGCCTGACTTAGTTCGGCCCTGGATGCAGGGTTAAGTTTGAGTTTTAGTGTTTGGGGCCTATTAGGGTTTGAGGCCTGACTTAGTTCGGCCCTGGAGGCAGGGTTAAGTTTGAGTTTTCGTGTTCGGGGCCTATTAGGGTTTGAGGCCTGACTTAGTTCGGCCCTGGAGGCAGGGTTAAGTTTGAGTTTTAGTGTTTGGGGCCTATTAGGGTTTGAGGCCTGACTTAGTTCGGCCCTGGATGCAGGGTTAAGTTTGAGTTTTCGTGTTTGGGGCCTATTAGGGTTTGAGGCCTGACTTAGTTCGGCCCTGGAGGCAGGGTTAAGTTTGAGTTTTAGTGTTTGGGGCCTATTAGGGTTTGAGGCCTGACTTAGTTCGGCCCTGGATGCAGGGTTAAGTTTGAGTTTTCGTGTTTGGGGCCTATTAGGGTTTGAGGCCTGACTTAGTTCGGCCCTGGAGGCAGGGTTAAGTTTGAGTTTTAGTGTTTGGGGCCTATTAGGGTTTGAGGCCTGACTTAGTTCGGCCCTGGATGCAGGGTTAAGTTTGGGTTTTAGTGTTTGGGGCCTATTAGGGTTTGAGGCCTGACTTAGTTCGGCCCTGGAGGCAGGGTTAAGTTTGGCTTTTAGTGTTTGGGGCCCATTAGGGTTTGAGGCCTGACTTAGTTCGGCCCTGGATGCAGGGTTAAGTTTGGCTTTTAGTGTTTGGGGCCTATTAGGGTTTGAGGCCTGACTTAGTTCGCCCTGGAGGTAGGTTACGTTTGGGTTTTAGTGTTCAGGCCTCTTGTTACGAGGCAGAGGATGATCCCCTCTTGAGAAGTCACGCAAGTCCCCCAAAGAGGATTACCTCGCTTTGTAATCTGGTTAAAGTGTTTGGTGTTAACCATTCTTAATTAATGCTTGATTTGATTTGATTTATTATTGTCACATGTATTGGGGTACAGTGAAAAGTATTGTTTCTTGCGCGCTGTACAGACAAAACATAGTGTGTCAAAATTCGCAGACGACACAAAGATGGGTGGCAGAGCAAAGTGTGCAGAGGACGCTGAAAGTCTGCAAAGGGATATAGATAGTCTAAGCGAGTGGACGAGGGTCTGGCAGATGGAGTACAATGTTGGTAAATGTGAGGTCATCCATTTTGGTCGGAATAACAGCAAAATGGACTATTATTTAAATGGTAAAAAATTGCAGCATGCTGCTGTGCAGAGGGACCCGGGCGTCCTTGTGCAGGAATCTCAAGGAGTTGGTTTGCAGGTGCAGCAGGTAATTAAGAAGGTAAATGGACATTTTGTCCTTCATTGCCGGAGGGATGGAGTTTAAAAACAGCGAGGTTATGTTGCAGCTGTATAAGGTGCTGGTGAGGCCACACCTGGAGTTACTGTGCACAGTTTTGGTCTCCTTACTTGAGAAAGGATATACTGGCACTGGAGGGGGTGCAGAGGAGATTCACTAGGTTGATTCCGGAGTTGAGAGGGTTGGCTTATGAGGAGAGACTGAGTAGACTGGGGCTATACTCATTGGAATTCAGAAGAATGAGGGGAGATCTTATAGAAACATATAAGATTATGAAGGGAATAGATAAGATAGAAGCAGGGAAGTTGTTTCCACTGGCGGGTGAAACTAGAACTAGGGGGCATGGCCTCAAAATAAGGGGGAGGAGATTTAGGACTGAGTTGAGGAGGTACTTCTTCACACAAAGGGTTGTGAATCTGTGGGATTCCCTGCCCAGTTGAGGCTCCCTCATTGAATGTTTTTAAGGCAAGGATAAATAGATTTTTGAACAGTAAAGGAATTAAGGGTTATGGTGAGCGGGCGGGTAAGTGGAGCTGAGTCCACAAAAACATCAGCCATGATCTTATTGAATGGCAGAGGAGGGTCGAGGGGCCAGATGGCCTACTCCTGCTCCTAGTTCTTATGTTCCTATACCGTTCATAGAGAAGGAAAGGAGAGGGTGCAGAATGTAGTGTTACAGTCACAGCTAGGGTGTAGAGAAAGATCAACTCAATGCGAGGTAGGTCCATTCAAAAGTCTGACAGCAGCAGGGAAGAAGCTGTTCTTGAGTCGGTCGGTACGTGACCTCAGACTTTTGTATCTTTTTCCCGACGGAAGAAGGTGGAAGAGAGAATGTCCGGGGTGTGTGGGGGGGGGGGGTCCTTGATTATGCTGGCTGCTTTTCCCCGAGGCAGCGGGAAGTGTAGACGGAGTCAATGGATGGGAGGCTGGTTTGCGTGATGGGACTGGGCTATGTTCACGACCTTTTGTAGCTCCTTGCAGTCTTGGGCAGAGCAGGAGCCAGACCAAGCTGTGATACAACCAGAAAGGATGCTTTCTATGGGGCATCTGTAAAAGTTGGTGAGAGTCGTAGCTGACATGACAAATTTCCTTAGTCTCCTGAGAAAGTAGAGGCGTTGGTGGGACTTTCGTAACTATAGTGTCGGCGTGGGGGGGACCAGGACAGGTTGTTGGTGATCTGGACACCTAAAAACGTAGAAGTTTATTAACAGAAACACCTGATTCCCGCTTTCAGCGAACAATTAACGAATTATTTATTTAACCGACCAGGAGCTTTCATGAGACGAGTAACACATCGATTAAAGTAGAAATGCTGTTCAAATAAATACAAGGATCATCCATTTCCCCCAACAAAAAATAACAATCGTTTCGCCACTCTCAAAAAATATACAACCGGGTGTCTTGGCTTCGGGAAAAAAACCTTTGGAGTTCTGCCGATTCCACGTCTGTTAGCTCTTTCTGATTTGGTACCCCTTTGTTAGATAGATGGAGAGTTCTTTTCAGAGGTATTCTAAGCTGGCAGGGAGTTGCTCTTTCCCTCTCGAGGTGTTGAGGGGTGGCAGCTCCTCCTGAACCCCAGGCAGGCTGTTGAGTTCCTCTTTTTGTCACTGCGATGGCCTCACAGCTAGGTAACAAGTGCGATGGTCTCGTGATAAATGGAATCATAGAAACCCTACAGTGCAGAAGGAGGCCATTTGGCCCATCGAGTCTGCACCCACCACCATCCCAACCAGACCCTATCCCCATAACCCTATCTGGTCCCCCTAACGTGCAATTTAGCACGGCCAATCCACCCTAACCCGCACATCTTTGGACTGTGGGAGGAAACCGGAGCACCCGGAGGAAACCCACGCAGACACGAGGAGAACGTGCAAACTCCGCACAGACGGTGACCCGAGGCTGGGAATCGAACCCGGGTCCCTGGCGCTGTGAGGCAGCGGTGCTGACCCCGCTGTGCCACCCGTGCCGCCCACTATCGCCAGACTATTAATCCGGAAACTCAGCGAATGTTCTGGGGGGACACGGGTTCGAATCCCGCCCACGGCAGGTGGTGGAATTTGAATTCAATAAATAATATCTGGGATGAAGAATCTACTGATGACCCGTTGTCGGGAAAAACCCATCTGGTTCCCTTTCGGGAAGGAAATCTGCCGTCCTTACCCGGTCTGGCCTACATGTGACTCCAGAGCCACAGCAACGTGGTTGACTCTACACTGCCCTCTAAGGGGCAACTGGGGATGGGCAATAAATGCTGGACCCAGCGACGCCCGGGTCCCCCGGATGAATAAAAAGAATTATAAATATATAGTGAGAATCCACAATGTGGCTGAAACAAAATATACAAAGTTATTATAAACTGCAAAGTTATTATAAACTGCATAACCACAAATTAACTAAGTATTATAAGGTTAAACTGTACTTTCAATATTAGGACAAAGAAAATTACAGCACAGAACAGGCCCTTCGGCCCACGATGTTGTGCCGAGCTTTGTCTGAAACCCAGATCAAGCTATTTCCTCCCTATCATCCTGGTGTGCTCCATGTGCCTATCCAATAACCGCTTAAATGTTCCTAAAGTGTCTGACTCCACTATCACTGCAGGCAGTCCATTCCACACCCCAACCACTCTCTGCGTAAAGAACCTAAAAAAAAACCCAACTCAATAGGGACTTTTAAGAGACTCCTGGATGAGCACATGGGACTTAATAGGATGGAGGGTTATAAGAACATAAGAAATAGGAGCAGGAGTAGGCCATCTAGCCCCTCGAGCCTGCCCCGCCATTCAATAAGATCATGGCTGATCTGAAGTGGATCAGTTCCACTTACCCACCTGATCCCCATAACCCCTAATTCCCTTACCGATCAGGAATCCATCCATCCGCGCTTTAAACATATTCAGCGAGGTAGCCTCCACCACTTCAGTGGGCAGAGGATTCCAGAGATTCACCACCCTCTGGGAGAAGAAGTTCCTCCTCAACTCTGTCCTAAACCGACCCCCCTTTATTTTGAGGCTGTGTCCTCTAGTTTTAACTTCCTTACTAAGTGGAAAGAATCTCTCCGCCTCCACCCTATCCAGCCCCCGCATTATCTTATAAGTCTCCATAAGATCCCCCCTCATCCTTCTAAACTCCAACGAGTACAAACCCAATCTCCTCAGCCTCTCCTCATAATCCAAACCCCTCTAGGTAGGTCTAGAAGGTAGGGATATGTTCGGCACAACTTGTGGGGCCGAAGGGCCTGTTTTGTGCTGTCGTTTTTCTACGTTTCTATGTAAGAATAGCTCCTTTCACCAATTGGAAATCACAGATGTTAATAATGGCCTTGGTGACTGGGTTAGGTTTCCTTGGTAAAGGGGGAGGAACTGACAGGGGCAATGAGCTAATAATCTCCTATTCCATAAGACCATAAAACACAGGAGCAGAATTAGGCCACTCGGCCCATCGAGTCTGCTCCGCCATTCAACCATGGCTGATATTTTTCTCATCCCCATTCTCCTGCCTTTTCCCCATAACCCCTGATCCCCTTATTAATCAGGAACCTATCTATCTCTGTCTTAAAGACACTCAATGACCCAGCCTCCACAGCCTTCTGCGGCAAAGAGTTCCACAGATTCACCACTCTCTGGCTGAAGAAATTCCTCATCATTGGGGCGGCACGGTAGCACAGTGGTTAGCACTGCTGCTTCACAGCTCCAGGGTCCCGGGTTCGATTCCCGGCTCGGGTCACTGTCTGTGTGGAGTTTGCACATTCTCCTCGTGTCTGCGTGGGTTTCCTCCGGGTGCTCCGGTTTCCTCCCACAGTCCAAAGGTGTGCGGGATAGGTTGATTGGCCAGGTTAAAAAAATTGCCCCTTAGAGTCCTGGGATGCGAAGGTTAGAGGGATTAGTGGGTAAAATATGTGGGGGTAGGGCCTGGGTGGGATTGTGGTCGGTGCAGACTCGATGGGCCGAATGGCCTCCTTCTGCACTGTAGGGTTTCTAGGATTTCTATGATCTCTGTTTTAAAGGATCGTCCCTTTAGCCTGAGGTTATGTTCCCTCTGGTTCTAGTTTTTCCCACTAGTGGGAAACTAGTGGGAGGGATACAAAAGAGTGGTCTAGTTTGGACCAGGGAGCGGCGCGGGCTAATTGTTCCTGGTTTCTCGTTTCAAGGCTTCATTCTATGATCATCTTGCTGGTGCCAGTACAGAGCGAGACTGCGGATAGTTGGGAACCTGTCTCGGGGGCAGGGAATTCATATGGTGTTCGTGGAAGTGGAAATGACTAGGGTTGGGAAGCATTTTCCGATCAGGGCCATTGTGATCTCCTGGACTCGTTTCGATCGCCTCAGGGGGTCGGAGAGGAATTTCCCAGATTTTTTTTCCCCATATTGGCCCTGGGGTTTTCACTCTGGGTTTTCGCCTCTCCCTGGAGATCACATGGTCTGGAATGGGGGGGTGGGGGTGAGTTAATAGGTTGTAATGAACAAAGCATCGTAGCTGTGAGGGACAGCTCGGTGGATAGGATATTGGTATGTAGATAGGCTGGAAAATTGGGCGGGGATCCTGGATTCAGGATTCAATCCTGGACCGGGGAGCGGCGCGGGCTTGGAGGGCCGGAGGGCCTGTTCCTGTGCTGTATTGTTCTTTGTTCTTGTTCTAGTGGAAACATCCTCTCCACGTCCACTCTATCCGGGCCTCGCAGTATCCTGTAAGTTTCAATAAGATCCCCCCTCATCCTTCTAAACTCCAACGAGCACAGACCCAGAGTCCTCAACCGTTCCTCATATGAAAAGTCTTCATTCAAATGCAATGTTAACATTCATGTTGAGAGGGCTAGAATACAAGGGCAGGGATGTACTTCTGAGGCTGTATCAGGCTCTGCTCAGACCCCATTTGGAGCATCGTGAGCAGTTTTGGGCCCCGTATCTAAGGAAGGATGTGCTGGGCCTTGGAAAGGGTCCAGAGGAGGTTCACAAGAATGATCCCTGGAATGAAGAGCTTGTCGTATGAGGAACGGTTGAAGACTCTGGGTCTGTACTCATTGGAGTTTAGAAGGATGAGGGGGAGGGATCTTATTCCAGGGATCATTCTTGTGAACCTATTGACGGGTAGAACATTGTTGGCTAAGGTAACAATGTGTAATATTGTAATTGGACCCTGCAGTCTGATTGACAAGACTGGGCGGGATAGTGAAATGTTCCGAATGATATAATTTTACCTTGCAATATTATACCTTCAGTGACGGTGTGTGTCTCTGTCCTGACGCATGCATTAGCGAATAAATTCCTTTTTGTTCTTTAACTCTATACTGTATTTCGCTGTTTACATATTGGTGAAGTGAGGTTCAACGAATACAGAGCGCCCCGGGGAAAAACGTCAGAACATTTCTGATGCTTGGTCCTGGCTATAAATGTTACACCCTGTGTACGCTATGTGCCCCTGCAGTTTAAGCTTCCACACACTTACACGGAACTAGCTCTTAAAGGGGCCCCGCACTTCACAAACTCAGCTTGACCACACTCTTAGGGTTTGGGGTCTGACTCAGTTAAGCCCGGAGGCAGGGTTGCTTTTGGGTTTAAGTGTTCAGGCCGAGAAGAGGAATTTTCTGAGGTGGGGTGTCTCGTACTCAGTCGATCTCACTCAACCAATACACAGACTACGAAAGTCAGCATGTAGAACATAGAACAGTACAGCACAGAACAGGCCCTTCGGCCCACGATGTTGTGCCGACCTTCATCTGAAACCAAGATCAAGCTATCCCACTCCCTATCATCCCGGTGTGCTCCCTGTGCCTATCCAATAACCGCTTAAATGTTCCTAAAGTGTCTGACTCCACTATCACTGCAGGCAGTCCATTCCACACCCCAACCACTCTCTGCGTAAAGAACCTACCTCTGATATCCTTCCTGTATCTCCCACCACGAACCCTATAGTTATGCCCCCTTGTAATAGCTCCATCCACCCGAGGAAATAGTCTTTGAACGTTCACTCTATCTATCCCCTTCATCATTTTATAAACCTCGATTAAGTCTCCCCTCAGCCTCCTCCGCTCCAGAGAGAACAGCCCTAGCTCCCTCAACCTTTCCTCATAAGACCTACCCTCCAAACCAGGCAGCATCCTGGTAAATCTCCTCTGCACTCTTTCCAGCGCTTCCACATCCTTCTTATAGTGAGGTGACCAGAACTGCACACAATATTCCAAATGTGGTCTCACCAAGGTCCTGTACAGTTGCAGCATAACCCCACGGCTCTTAAACTCCAACCCCCTGTTAATAAAAGCTAACACACTATAGGCCTTCTTCACAGCTCTATCCACTTGAGTGGCAACCTTTAGAGATCTGTGGATATGGACCCCAAGATCTCTCTGTTCCTCCACAGTCTTCAGAACCCTACCTTTGACCCTGTAATCCACATTTAAATTAGTCCTACCAAAATGAATCACCTCACATTTATCAGGGTTAAACTCCATTTGCCATTTTTCAGCCCAGCTTTGCATCCTATGTAGTTAAAGATCGAAAAGGAATTGTATTTGCTCATGCATGATTCAGGAGAGAGAACAGCCGATGAGCTCCGTCTGTCATCTCTGCCGTAACATTACGAACGTAGGATTGTTATACTGTCCTGGACACTTCAATTCCCCGCCCAGTCTTGTCAATCAGACTGGAGGGTCCAATTACAATATTACACATTATTACCTTAGCCAATAACGTTCCACTGTCAACAGGACTGGGAGAGCATTAGTCCATATGCCCGTCCCTCGTTACCAGGAAGCCTAACTAGGTTGAACCCAGTGGATTCAAGGATCCACTAATATTTGTGTATTGGCTGAAGGAGTCATTCTTTTGCCCGAATCCCTGGACCCTCTGATCAGCCCGAGGGTGTGCACCAGACTCACTATCCAGGGGAATATGCGCTCCCGTACATACCAGACCTCCGATTAAACTTGGGTCAGGGGTCATGTTTAGGGTCAGGGGTCACGTTTGGGGTCAGGGGTCACATTGGAAGTGGGGTTACATTTGGCGTCGGGTAACGTTTAGGGTCGGGGTCATGTTCAGAGTCAGGGATCACATTTGGGGTGAGGGGTCACGTTTGGGTTCAGGGGTCATGTTTAGGGTCAGGGGTCACATTTAAAGTCAGGGGGTCGCGTGAAGGGTCAGGGGTCACGTTAAGTATCAGGCGTCATGTTTAGAGTCGGGTCACAATCAAGATCGGGGGTCATGTTTAAGGTCAGGGGTTACATTTGGGATCAGGGTTATGTTTAGGCTCAGGGATCATGTTTAGGGTCAGGGGTCACATTTAGGGTCAGGGGTCACATTTAGAGTTGATGTCACATTTCGGGTCAGGGGTCAAATATCGGGTCAGGCTTCACATTTAGGGTCAGGCCTCACATTTAGGGTCCAGATTCACGTTTAGGTTCCGGGGTCACGGTTAGGGTCAGGGGTCACGATTAGGGTCAGGGGTCACATTTAGCAGCAAGGGTCACGTTTAAGTCAGGGGTCACATTGAGGGTCAGGGGTCACATTCAGGGCCAGGGGTCACGTTGAGCATCGAGGTCACGTTTAGGGTCAGGGTTTAGCGCGTGTCAAGTTTGAACCTCAGGAGTACCCCCCACCCCTCCCTCACTGGGACACCATCCACCAGGACACCTGTGGAGGGGGGAGGTTGTGGGGGGGCGGACGGGGGGGGAGGGGTGGTGGGGGGGGCGGTGATCTGGTTTGACAGAAATAACGTATCTCTCTCCCTCACAGTCCCTCATTTATCCCGACGTGGCTGGATTCCCCCTCGGAGGTCCTGACGACAAAGTCTATTACATGCTGCAAATACACTACGATAATCCCCAAAGCCGGAGTGGTAAGGTCCCTATCCCCCAACATCCTCCAGCCCCGACACCCCCCCTCCCTATCCCCCAACCTCCTCCAGTCCCCTACACCCCCTCCCTATCCCCGAACCTCCTCCAGCCCCTACACCCCCCTCCCTATCCCCAAACCTCCTCCAGCCCCGACACCCCCCTCCCTATCCCCCAACCTCCTCCAGCCCCGACACCCCCCCTCCCTATCCCCCAACATCCTCCAGCCCCGACACCCCCTCCCTATCCCCCAACCTCCTCCAGCCCCGACACCCCCTCCCTATCCTCCAACCTCCTCCAGCACCTACACCCCCTCCCTATCCCCCTACCTCCTCCAGCCCCGACACCCCCTCCCTATCCCCGAACCTCCTCCAGCCCCGACACCCCCTCCCTATCCCCCAACCTCCTCCAGCCCCTACACCCCCTCCCTATCCCCAACACCCCCTCCCTATCCCCAACCTCCTCCAGCCCCTACACCCCCTCCCTATCCCCGAACCTCCTCCAGCCCCGACACCCCCTCCCTATCCCCCAACCTCCTCCAGCCCCTACACCCCCTCCCTATCCCCCAACCTCCTCCAGCCCCTACACCCCCTCCCTATCCCCCAACCTCCTCCAGCCCCTACACCCCCTCCCTATCCCCCAACCTCCTCCAGCCCCTACACCCCCTCCCTACCCCCAACCTCCTCCATCCCCCTAAAACCCCTCCCTATCCCCCAACCTCCTCCAGCCCTGACACCCCCTCCCTAGCCCCCACCCTCCTCCAGCCCCTACAGTCCCTCCCTATCTCCCAACCTCCTCCATCCCCCTAAAACCCCTCCCCATCCCCCAAACTCCTCCAAACCCTACACCCCCTCCCTATCCCCCAACCTCCTCCAGCCCCTACACCCCCCTCCCTATCTCTGTAACCTCCTCCAGCCCCTACACCCCTCCCTATCTCTGTAACCTCCTCCAGTCCCTACACCCCTCCCTATCTCTGTAACCTCCTCCAGTCCCCTATACCCCTCCCTATCTCTGAGACCTCCTCCAGCCCCTACACCCCCTCCGTCTCTGTAACCTCCTCCAGCCCCCTACACCCCTCCCTATCTCTGTAACCTCCTCCAGCCCCTACACCCCTCCCTATCTCTGTAACCTTCTCCAGTCCCTACACCCCTCCCTATCTCTGTAACCTCCTCCAGCCCCATACACCCCCTCCCTATCTCTGTAACCTCCTCCCTCCCCTACACCCCTCCCTATCTCTGTGACCTCCTCCAGCCCCCTATACCCCTCCCTATCTCTGTAACCTCCTCCAGTCCCAACACCCCTCCCTACCTCTGTAACCTCCTCCCGCTCGTTCATTAGTGTCAGGGGTTTGAAGTTGCGATTTTAGGTTAGGGTCGGGGTTTGGGGTCAGGGTTCAGGGTTTCGGGTCGGGTTAGAGGATAGGGTTCAGGGACAGGGGTCAGGGTCTGAGATTAGGGTCAGGGTCAGTGGTTCAGGGGTCAAAGTTCAGGGTCAGGGTTGATGGTCAGAGTTCAGGGCTCAAGGTCAGAGTTCAGGGTCAGGGGTCACTTCAGGGTTCAGAGTTAGAGTTCAGGGTCAAGGTTCAGACTTCAGGGCCAGTCGTTCAGGGTCAAGGGTCAGGGTTTAGGGTTAGGGTCAGGGTTCACGCTTCAGGGTCACGGTTCAGGGTCAAGGTTCAGGGTCTGGGTTTAGGGTCAGGGTTCAGGGTCAAGGGTCAGGGTCAAGGTTGAGACTTCAGGAATTTGGGTCAAGGTTCAGGGTTAGGGTTTGGGGTCTGGGTTTAGAATCAGGTTTCAGGATTGAGGATCAAAGTTCAGGGTTTAGGGTCAGAGGTTAGGGTCAGAGGCTAGGGTCAGGGTTCAGGATGGAGGGTCAGAGGTTAGGATCAGAGGTTAGGGTCAGGCTTCAGTATTCAGGGTCGGGGTTTAGGGTCAGGGGTCAGGTTCAGGGTTTAGGGTCAGGATTCAGGGTTACGGTTCAGGATCAAGGTTTAGGGTCAGGGTCAGTGTCAAGGTTCAGGGGTCAAAGTTCAGGAGTCAGGGTTTAGAGTCAGAGGTTAGGGTCAGGGTTAAGGGTCAAGGTTTGGGTCAGGGTTAAGGCTAAGGTCAAGGGTCAGGATTAGGGTCAAGTGTTAGGCTCAAGGGTCAGAGGTGGGTCAAAGGGGTTACTGTCAGAGGTTAGGGTCAGGGGTGAAGGTCAGAGGTCAGGGTTGCCTGATGGATATCGCTTTGAACTCTCTCGAGGGGTCGTGGACAAATCCGGATTCAGGCTACACACAACGACAAACCTCCGGAAATACGACATTGGCATTGTCTGGACCGGGGTAAAGGTCGGGGAGTTCCTGGTCCTACCTCCCAACGTGCCATCGTTCAAGACCTACGCTTACTGCGACACCAGCCCCGTGAACAAGGTAAGGCCAACCCCGACCCAGCGCCCCAGCCGGCTCCCTGCCTTTCCAGAGGCCATCCCAGAATCCCTGACGGTGCAGGAGGAGAGGCCATTCCTCCCGCACCCACCCTCCGACACAGCACCTTACCCAGAGTCACCCTCACCCGATCTCCGTAACCCCACACATTTATCCCACTAATCCCCCCCTAACACACACATCATGGACACTAAGGGACAATTTAGCACGGCCAATCCACCCAACCTGCACATCTTTGGACACTAAGGGACAATTTAGCATGGCCAATCCACCCAACCTGCACATCTTTGGACACTAAGGGACAATTTAGCACGGCCAATCCACCCAACCTGCACATCTTTGGACACTAAGGGACAATTTAGCATGGCCAATCCACCCAACCTGCACATCTTTGGACACTAAGGGACAATTTAGCATGGCCAATCCACCTAATCTACACATCTTTGGACACGAAGGGACAATTTAGCATGGCCAATCCACCCAACCCGCACATCTTTGGACACTAAGGGACAATTTAGCATGGCCAATCCCCCTAACCTGCACATCTTTGGACACTAAGGGGACAATTTAGCATGGCCAATCCACCCAACCTGCACATCTTTGGACACTAAGGGGACAATTTAGCATGGCCAATCCACCCAACCTGCACATCTTTGGACACTAAGGGACAATTTAGCATGGCCAATCCCCCTAACCTGCACATCTTTGGACACTAAGGGGACAATTTAGCATGGCCAATCCACCCAACCTGCACATCTTTGGACACTAAGGGACAATTTAGCATGGCCAATCCACCCAACCTACACATCTTTGGACACTAAGGGGCAATTTAGCATGGCCAATCCACCTAACCTACACATCTTTGGACACTAAGGGACAATTTAGCATGGCCAATCCACCTAACCTACACATCTTTGGACACTAAGGGGCAATTTAGCATGACCAATCCCCCTAACCTGCACATCTTTGGACACTAAGGGACAATTTAGCATGGCCAATCCCCCTAACCTGTACATCTTTGGACACTAAGGGGCAATTTAGCATGGCCAATCCACCCAACCTGCACATCTTTGGACACTAAGGGGCATTTTAGCATGGCCAATCCACCCAACCTACACATCTTTGGACACTAAGGGGACAATTTAGCATGGCCAATCCACCCAACCTGCACATCTTTGGACACTAAGGGACAATTTAGCATGGCCAATCCACCCAACCTGCACATCTTTGGACACTAAGGGACAATTTAGCATGGCCAATCCACCCAACCTGCACATCTTTGGACACTAAGGGGCAATTTAGCATGGCCAATCCACCCAACCTGCACATCTTTGGACACTAAGGGACAATTTAGCATGGCCAATCCACCCAACCTGGACATCTTTGGACACTAAGGGACAATTTAGCATGGCCAATCCACCCAACCTGAACATCTTTGGACACTAAGGGACAATTTAGCATGGCCAATGCTCCCAACCTGCACATCTTTGGACACTAAGGGACAATTTAGCATGGCCAATCCACCCAACCAACACATCTTTGGCCACTAAGGGACAATTTAGCATGACCAATCCCCCTAACCTGCACACCTTTGGCCAGTAAGGGACAATTTAGCATGACCAATCCACCCAACCTGTACATCTTTGGACACTAAGGGGCAATTTAGCATGGCCAATCCTCCCAACCTACACATCTTTGGCCAATAAGGGACAATTTAGCATGGCCAATCCACCCAACCTGCACATCTTTGGACACTAAGGGGGAACTTAGCATGACCAATCCATCCAACCTACACATCTTTGGACACTAAGGGGCAATTTAGCATGGCCAATCCACCCATCCTACACATCTTTGGACACTAAGGGGACAATTTAGCATGGCCAATCCACCCAACCTACACATCTTTGGACACTAAGGGGGAATTTAGCATGGCCAATCCACCCAACCTGCACATCTTTGGACACTAAGGGGGAATTTAGCATGGCCAATCCACCCAACCTGCACATCTTTGGACACTAAGGGGGAATTTAGCATGGCCAATCCACCCAACCTGCACATCTTTGGACACGAAGGGACAATTTAGCATGGCCAATCCACCCAACCTGCACATCTTTGGACACTAAGGGACAATTTAGCATGGCCAATCCACCCAACCTGGACATCTTTGGACACTAAGGGACCATTTAGCATGGCCAATCCTCCCAACCTGCACATCTTTGGACACTAAGGGACAATTTAGCATGGCCAATCCACCCAACCAACACATCTTTGGCCACTAAGGGACAATTTAGCATGACCAATCCCCCTAACCTGCACACCTTTGGCCAGTAAGGGACAATTTAGCATGACCAATCCACCCAACCTGTACATCTTTGGACACTAAGGGGCAATTTAGCATGGCCAATCCACCCAACCTACACATCTTTGGCCACTAAGGGACAATTTAGCATGGCCAATCCACCCAACCTGCACATCTTTGGACACTAAGGGGGAACTTAGCATGACCAATCCACCCAACCTACACATCTTTGGACACTAAGGGGCAATTTAGCATGACCAATCCACCCAACCTGCACATCTTTGGACACGAAGGGACAATTTAGCATGGCCAATCCACCCAACCTGCACATCTTTGGACACGAAGGGACAATTTAGCATGGCCGATCCACCCAACCTACACATCTTTGGACACTAAGGGGACAATTTAGCATGGCCAATCCACCCAACCTACACATCTTTGGACACTAAGGGACAAGTTAGCATGGCCAATCCACCTAACCTGCACATCTTTGGACACTAAGGGACAATTTAGCATGGCAATCCACTCAACCTGGACATCTTTGGACAACTGAGGGGCAATTTTTTTTGGCTAATCAAAACACTATGTATCCCAGCCTTAAGTATATATGAGTTCTCTGCCCTCTCTGTGGCGAGGAGTTCCAAATATTTGCAACTCTCCGGGAGAAGAAATTCCTCCTCATCTCAATATCAAATTGATCCAGAATTGGGGGGTCATATTTTGAGGATAAGGGGTAAACCTTTGAGGACTGAGGTGAGGAGAAATTTCTTCACCCAGAGGGTGGTGAATGTGTGGAATTCACTCCCACAGAAAGTAGTTGAGGCCAAAACGTTGTGTGAATTTGAGAAGATATTAGATATCGCTCTTGGGCGAAAGGGATCGAGGGATAGGGTGGGGGAAAGGGGGGCGATCAGGATATTGGATTTGATGATCAGCCGAGAATTCATAATGAGTGGTGGAGCAGGCTGGAAGGGCCGAATGGCCTCCTCCTGCTTCTAGTTTCTATGTTTCTACCTAAGTTGGTTGATTGGATGATTAATTTTGTTATTTCTCCCACAGCAGGTTGGTAAGAATTACACAGATATGCAAATCTTTGGCTCAATTCTTCACACACACCTCGCCGGATCTGAAATCCGTGTCTTGCAGTTCAGGTGAGGAGGAAAGTCAGGAAGTTTCTCCGTCAAGGCTTGTCTGTCACGGGACCACCTGCCCCCCCCCACCCCTAGCCCAGTATCCTCTCTGTCAACCTCCCCCTCCCCAGGTATCAGTTTTCAACGTAACTGGGAGGAGGTGGGCGAGAGAGTTAATTCCACCCTCCCCTCCCCCTTCCCGCATCCGATCAGGTTACGGGCTGCCCTAGCATACGTGCGTAACTGGGAGAAGGTGGGGCGAGAGGGTTAATTCCCCCTCCCCTGTATCCAATCGGGTTACGGGCTGCCACGCTGTATGTGTGGAACTGGGAGGAGGTGGGTGAGAGGATTAATCCTCACCCCCCCCCCCCCCTCCCCACCCTCCCCGTCTCCTGCATCCGATCAGGTTACGGGCTGCCCTAGCATACGTGCGTAACTGGGAGAAGGTGGGGCGAGAGGGTTAATTCCCCCTCCCCTGTATCCAATCGGGTTACGGGCTGCCACGCTGTATGTGTGGAACTGGGAGGAGGTGGGTGAGAGGATTAATCCTCACCCCCCCCCCCCTCCCCACCCCCACCCCTTGTCTCCTGCATCCCATCAAGTTACGGGCTGCCTGGTGTACGGGAACAAGGTGGACGAGAGGGCTAATCCCCCCATCTCCCACCGATTGGGTTACGGGCTGCCCAGTTTGTGGGTATCTGGGGTGAGGTGGGTGAGAGGGTTCTTGCACCTCCCCACCCCCACCCCACTTTCTCTCCGATAGGGGAAGGGGCTGCCCAGTGTGTGTGTGTGTGGGTGGGTGAGAGATTAATCCCCTTTCCTTCTTCTCTCCGATCAGGTTACAGGCTGCCCAGTGTGTGTGTGTGTGGGTGGGTGAGAGATTAATCCCCTTCCCTTCTCTCCGATCAGGTTACAGGCTGCCCAGTGTGTGTGTGTGTGGGTGGGTGAGAGATTAATCCCCTTCCCTTCCCTCCGATCAGGTTACAGGCTGCCCAGTGTGTGTGTGTGTGGGTGGGTGAGAGATTAATCCCCTTTCCTTCTTCTCTCCGATCAGGTTACAGGCTGCCCAGTGTGTGTGTGTGTGGGTGGGTGAGAGATTAATCCCCTTTCCTTCTTCTCTCCGATCAGGTTACAGGCTGCCCAGTGTGTGTGTGTGTGTGGGTGGGTGAGAGATTAATCCCCTTTCCTTCTTCTCTCCGATCAGGTTACAGGCTGCCCAGTGTGTGTGTGTGTGTGTGGGTGGGTGAGAGATTAATCCCCTTTCCTTCTTCTCTCCGATCAGGTTACAGGCTGCCCAGTGTGGGTGGGTGAGAGATTAATCCCCTTTCCTTCTTCTCTCCGATCAGGTTACAGGCTGCCCAGTGTGTGTGTGTGTGTGGGTGGGTGAGAGATTAATCCCCTTTCCTTCTTCTCTCCGATCAGGTTACAGGCTGCCCAGTGTGTGTGTGTGTGTGGGTGGGTGAGAGATTAATCCCCTTCCCTTCTCTCCGATCAGGTTACAGGCTGCCCAGTGTGTGTGTGTGTGGGTGGGTGAGAGATTAATCCCCTTCCCTTCCCTCCGATCAGGTTACAGGCTGCCCAGTGTGTGTGTGTGTGTGGGTGGGTGAGAGATTAATCCCCTTCCCTTCTCTCCGATCAGGTTACAGGCTGCCCAGTGTGTGTGTGTGTGGGTGGGTGAGAGATTAATCCCCTTCCCTTCTCTCCGATCAGGTTACAGGCTGCCCAGTGTGTGTGTGTGTGGGTGGGTGAGAGATTAATCCCCTTCCCTTCTTCTCTCCGATCAGGTTACAGGCTGCCCAGTGTGTGTGTGTGTGTGGGTGGGTGAGAGATTAATCCCCTTCCCTTCCCTCCGATCAGGTTACAGGCTGCCCAGTGTGTGTGTGTGTGTGTGTGGGTGGGTGAGAGATTAATCCCCTTTCCTTCTTCTCTCCGATCAGGTTACAGGCTGCCCAGTGTGTGTGTGTGTGTGGGTGGGTGAGAGATTAATCCCCTTTCCTTCTTCTCTCCGATCAGGTTACAGGCTGCCCAGTGTGTGTGTGTGTGTGGGTGGGTGAGAGATTAATCCCCTTTCCTTCTTCTCTCCGATCAGGTTACAGGCTGCCTGGTGCGTGTGTGGGTTTGGTTACGGTTGGAAGGGGTTACAGACCGATTAATGGCAGAAGGTTTTTTTTTTAAAGGTTAGTTCAGGGATCATATGGTCAGCCCAGGCTGGGAGGGCTGAGGGGCCTGTTGCTGTGCTGTACTTTTCTTTGCTCTTTGTTCTTTGTAGAGATGGGAAGCAGGTTGCAGTCATTACAGAGGACAAATATTACGATTTTAATCTTCAGGAGACACGGATACTGAGGGAGGCAGTTACTGTGCGGCGCGTGAGTAGTCCCTGTTAATTGCAATCGTGTTGCAAGTGTACCTGCTGTCGCTGAACTGTCATGTGTACCCTCGACAAGATGCACCGCAGCGACTCGCCAGGGCTCCTTCGACAGCACCTACCAAATCCCCCCACCTCGGGAAAGACAAGGGGAGGGGGAACAGCAGACACACCCACCGCCTGCAAGTTCCCCCCTCCGAGCCCCTCACACCATCCCCGACTTGGAAACATATCGGCCGTTCCTTCACTGGGGTCGGAATCCCGGAACTCCCTCCCGAACAGCGCCGTGGGTGTACCTACACCACACACGGGGACTGACTGATGTCCAATAACAATCCCAGAACTCCCTCCCTGACAGCGCTGTGGGTGTACCTACACCACACACGGGACTGACTGATGTCCAATAACAATCCTGGAACTCCCTCCCTAACAGCGCCGTGGGTGTACCTACACCACACACGGGGACTGACTGATGTCCAATAACAATCCTGGAACTCCCTCCCTAACAGCACTGTGGGTGTACCTACACCACACACGGGACTGACTGATGTCCAATAACAATCCTGGAACTCCCTCCCTAACAGCGCCGTGTGTGTACCTACACCACACACGGGGACTGACTGATGTCCAATAACAATCCTGGAACTCCCACCCTAACAGCGCCGTGGGTGTACCTACACCACACACGGGGACTGACTGATGTCCAATAACAATCCTGGAACTCCCTCCCTAACAGCACCGTGGGTGTACCTACACCACACACGGGGACTGACTGATGTCCAATAACAATCCTGGAACTCCCTCCCTAACAGCGCCGTGGGTGTACCTACACCACACACGGGGACTGACTGATGTCCAATAACAATCCCAGAACTCCCTCCCTGACAGCGCTGTGGGTGTACCTACACCACACACGGGGACTGACTGATGTCCAATAACAATCCTGGAACTCCCTCCCTAACAGCGCCGTGGGTGTACCTACACCACACACGGGGACTGACTGATGTCCAATAACAATCCTGGAACTCCCACCCTAACAGCGCCGTGGGTGTACCTACACCACACACGGGGACTGACTGATGTCCAATAACAATCCCAGAACTCCCTCCCTGACAGCGCTGTGGGTGTACCTACACCACACACGGGACTGACTGATGTCCAATAACAATCCTGGAACTCCCTCCCTAACAGCACCGTGGGTGTACCTACACCACACACGGGGACTGACTGATGTCCAATAACAATCCCGGAACTCCCTCCCTAACAGCGCCGTGGGTGTACCTACACCACACACGGGGACTGACTGATGTCCAATAACAATCCCAGAACTACCCCCCCAACAGCACCGTGGCTGTACCTACACTAATGCGGTGGCCACAGTGGTTAGCGCTGCTGCCTCACAGCGCCAGGGGCCCGGGTTCGATTCCCGGCTTGGGTCACTGTCTGTGTGGAGTCTGCACGTTCTCCCCGTGTCTGCGTGGGTTTCCTCCGGGTGCTCCGGTTTCCTCCCACAGTCTGAAAGACGTGCTGGTTAGGGTGCATTGGCCGTGCTAAATTCTCCCTCAGTGTAACCCGAACTGGCGCCAGAGTGTGGCGACTAGGGGATTTTCACAGTAACTTCATTGCAGTGTTAATGTCAGCCTACTTGTGACACTAATAAATAAACTTTAAACGTAAAAACACAGAAACTAGAAGCAAGAGGAGGCCATTCGGCCCTTCCAGCCTGCTCCTCCATTCATTATGAATTCTCGGCTGAGTATCAAATTCAATATCCTGATTTCCCCCCTTCCCCCCACCGTATCCCTCGCTCCCTTTAGCCCCAAGAGCGATATCTAATATCTTCTCAAAATCACACAACGTTTTGGACTCATCAACTTCCTGATTTGATTTATTATTGTCACATGTATTGGGATACAGTGAAAAGTATTGTTTCTTGCGCGCTATACAGACAAAGCATACCGTTCATAGAGAAGGAAAGGAGAGGGTGCAGAATGCAGTGTTACAGTCACAGCTAGGGTGTAGAGAAAGATCTACTCAATGCGAGGGAGGTCCATTCAAAAGTCTGACAGCAGCAGGGAAGAAGCTGTTCTTGAGTCGGTCGGTACGTGACCTCAGACTTTAGTATCTTTTCCCCGATGGAAGAAGGTGGAAGAGAGAATGTCCGGGGTGTGTGGGGGGGTCCTTGATTATGCCGGCTGCTTTTCCCCGAGGCAGCGGGAAGTGTAGACAGAGTCAATGGATGGGAGGCTGGTTTGCGTGATGGGACTGGGCGACATTCACAAACTTTTGTTGCGGTCTTGGGCAGAGCAGGAGCCAGACCAAGCTGTGATACATCCGGAAAGGATGCTTTCTATGGGGCATCTGTAAAGGTTCATAGAATCATAGAAACCCTACCGTGCAGAAAGAGGCCATTCGGCCCATCGAGTCTGCACCGACCACAATTCCACGCAGGCCCGAACCCCCATATCCCGACACATTTACCCACTAATCCCTCTAACCTAAGGGACAATTTAGCATGGCCAATCCACCCAACCTGCACATCTTTGGACACTAAGGGACAATTTAGCATGACCAATCCACCCAACCTACACATCTTTGGACACTAAGGGGCAATTTAGCATGGCCAATCCACCCAACCCGCACATCTTTGGACACTAAGGGACAATTTACCATGGCCAATCCCCCTAACCTGCACATCTTTGGACACTAAGGGACAATTTAGCATGGCCAACCCACCCAACCCGCACATCTTTGGACACTAAGGGACAATTTAGCATGGCCAATCCACCCAACCTACACATCTTTGGACACCAAGGGACAATTTAGCATGGCCAATCCACCCAACCTACACATCTTTGGACACCAAGGGACAATTTAGCATGGCCAATCCACCAAACCTGCACATCTTTGGACACTAAGGGACAATTTAGCATGGCCAATCCACCCAAACTACACATCTTTGGACACGAAGGGACAATTTAGCATGGCCAATCCACCCAACCTACACATCTTTGGACACTAAGGGACAATTTAGCATGGCCAATCCACCCAACCTGCACATCTTTGGACACTAAGGGACAATTTAGCATGGCCAATCCACCCAACCTACACATCTTTGGACACAAAGGGACAATTTAGCATGACCAATCCACCCAACCTACACATCTTTGGACACTTAGGGACAATTTAGCATGGCCAATCCACCCAACCTACACATCTTTGGACACGAAGGGACAATTTAGCATGGCCAATCCACCCAACCTACACATCTTTGGACACCAAGGGACAATTTAGCATGACCAATCCACCCAACCTACACATCTTTGGACACTAAGGGACAATTTAGCATGGCCAATCCACCCAACCTACACATCTTTGGACACCAAGGGACAATTTAGCATGGCCAATCCACCAAACCTGCACATCTTTGGACACTAAGGGACAATTTAGCATGGCCAATCCACCCAAACTACACATCTTTGGACACGAAGGGACAATTTAGCATGGCCAATCCACCCAACCTACACATCTTTGGACACCAAGGGACAATTTAGCATGACCAATCCACCCAACCTACACATCTTTGGACACTAAGGGACAATTTAGCATGGCCAATCCACCCAACCTACACATCTTTGGACACCAAGGGACAATTTAGCATGGCCAATCCACCAAACCTGCACATCTTTGGACACTAAGGGACAATTTAGCATGGCCAATCCACCCAAACTACACATCTTTGGACACGAAGGGACAATTTAGCATGGCCAATCCACCCAACCTGCACATCCTTGGACACAAAGGGACAATTTAGCATGGCCAATCCACCCAACCTGCACATCTTTGGACACTAAGGGACAATTTAGCATGGCCAATCCACCCAACCTGCACATCTTTGGACACTAAGGGACAATTCAGCATGGCCAATCCACCCAACCTACACATCTTTGGACACTAAGGCACAATTTAGCACGGCCAATCCACCCAACCCGCACATATTTGGACACTAAGGGGCAATTTAGCATGGCCAATCCACCCAACCTGCACATCTTTGGACACAAAGGGACAATTTAGCATGGCCAATCCACCCAACCTGCACATCTTTGGACACTAAGGGACAATTTAGCATGGCCAATCCACCCAACCTGCACATCGTTGGACACTAAGGGGCAATTTAGCATGGTCAATCCACCCAAACTGCACATCTTTCGATTGTGGGAGGAAACCGGAGCACCCGGAGGAAACCCACGCAGACACGAGTAGAATGTGCAAACTCCACACAGACAGTGACCCGAGCCGGGAATCGAACCCGGGACCCTGGAGCTGTGAAGCAGCAGTGCTAACCCACTGTGCTACCGTGCCACCCCAGTTTGCTGAGAGTCTTGGCGCACATGCAAAATAGTGTGGTGATCGGAATTGAACACGATATTCCAAGTGCGAACAAACACCTGGAAGAGTAGATTGTGGAAAAGGGCACTGAATTGTTTGAAGCCTCGATGTCTCTCTCCCTCAGAGAAAAGGGGTTTGCAATAAGTCTGTACAATTTCTCATTCACCCTCAGGGAGACGTAATCATAACGGAATGTACCTACAATACAAAGGGACGGACCACACTGTCATTCGTAAGTGTTCATTGAAAGAAAGATGGGGTGATGAATGTGGGGTTTACCAGAGTTACAGTGAGGGGTGTGGGGTATATCAGAGTGTTACAGTGAGGGGTGTGGGGTATATCAGAGTGTTACAGTGAGGGGTGTGGGATATATCAGAGTGTTACAGTGAGGGGTGTGGGGTATATCAGAGTGTTACAGTGAGGGGTGTGGGATATATCAGAGTGTTACAGTGAGGGGTGTGGGATATATCAGAGTGTTACAGTGAGGGGTGTGGGATGTATCAGAGTGTTACAGTGAGGGGTGTGGGGTATATCAGAGTGTTACAGTGAGGGGTGTGGGATATATCAGAGTGTTACAGTGAGGGGGTGTGGGATATATCAGAGTGTTACAGTGAGGGGGTGTGGGGTATATCAGAGTGTTACAGTGAGGGGTGTGGGATATATCAGAGTGTTACAGTGAGGGGTGTGGGGTATATCAGAGTGTTACAGTGAGGGGTGTGGGATATATCAGAGTGTTACAGTGAGGGGTGTGGGATATATCAGAGTGTTACAGTGAGGGGTGTGGGGTATATCAGAGTGTTACAGTGAGGGGTGTGGGATATATCAGAGTGTTACAGTGAGGGGTGTGGGATATATCAGAGTGTTACAGTGAGGGGTGTGGGATATATCAGAGTTTTACAGTGAGGGGTGTGGGGTATATCGGAGTGTTACAGTGAGGGGTGTGGGATATATCAGAGTGCTACAGTGATGGGTGTGGGGTATATCAGAGTGTTACAGTGAGGGGTGTGGGGTATATCAGAGTGTTACAGTGAGGGGTGTGGGGTATATCAGAGTGTTACAGTGAGGGGTGTGGGATATATCAGAGTGTTACACTGAGGGGTGTGGGATATATCAGAGTGTTACAGTGAGGGGTGTGGGATATATCAGAGTGTTACAGTGAGGGGTGTGGGGTATATCAGAGTGTTACAGTGAGGGGTGTGGGATATATCAGAGTGTTACAGTGAGGGGTGTGGGATATATCAGAGTGTTACAGTGAGGGGTGTGGGATATATCAGTGTGTTACAGTGAGGGGTGTGGGGTATATCAGAGTGTTACAGTGAGCGGTGTGGGATATATCAGTGTGTTACAGTGAGGGGTGTGGGATATATCAGAGTGTTACAGTGAGGGGTGTGGGATATATCACTGTGTTACAGTGAGGGATGTGGGATATATCAGTGTGTTACAGTGAGGGGTGGGGGTATATCAGTGTGTTACAGTGAGGGGTGTGGGGTATATCAGAGTGTTACAGTGAGGGGTGTGGTGAATATCAGTGTGTTACAGTGAAGGGTGTGGGGTATGTCAGAGTGTTACAGTGAGGGGTGTGGAATATATCAGAGTGTTACAGTGAGGGGTGTGGGATATATCAGTGTGTTACAGTGAGGGGTGTGGGATATATCAGAGTGTTACAGTGAGGGGTGAGGGATATATCAGAGTGTTACAGTGAGGGGTGTGGGGTATATCAGAGTGTTACAGTGAGGGGTGTGGGGTATATCAGAGTGTTACAGTGAGGGGTGTGGGATATATCAGAGTGTTACAGTGAGGGGTGTGGGATATATCAGAGTGTTACAGTGAGGGGTGAGGGATATATCAGAGTGTTACAGTGAGGGGTGTGGGATATAGCAGAGTGTTACAGTGAGGGGTGAGGGATATATCAGTGTGTTACAGTGAGGGGTGTGGGGTATATCAGAGTGTTACAGTGAGGGGTGTGGGATATATCAGAGTGTTACAGTGAGGGGTGTGGGATATATCAGAGTGTTACAGTGAGGGGTGTGGGATATATCAGAGTGTTACAGTGAGGGGTGTGGGGTATATCAGAGTGTTACAGTGAGGGGTGTGGGATATATCAGAGTGTTACAGTGAGGGGTGTGGGATATATCAGAGTGTTACAGTGAGGGGTGTGGGGTATATCAGAGTGTTACAGTGAGCGGTGTGGGGTATATCAGAGTGTTACAGTGAGGGGTGTGGGATATATCAGAGTGTTACAGTGAGGGGTGTGGGATATATCAGAGTGTTACAGTGAGGGGTGTGGGATATATCAGTGTGTTACAGTGAAGGGTGTGGGGTATGTCAGAGTGTTACAGTGGGGGGTGTGGGGTATATCAGTGTGTTACAGTGAGCGGTGTGAGATATATCAGAGTGTTACAGTGAGGGGTGTGGGATATATCAGAGTGTTACAGTGAGGGGTGTGGGATATATCGGAGTGTTACAGTGAGGGGTGTGGGATATATCAGTGTGTTACAGTGAAGGGTGTGGGGTATGTCAGAGTGTTACAGTGAGGGGTGTGGGGTATATCAGAGTGTTACAGTGAGGGGTGTGGGATATATCAGAGTGTTACAGTGAGGGGTGTGGGATATATCAGAGTGTTACAGTGAGGGGTGTGGGGTATATCAGAGTGTTACAGTGAGGGGTGTGGGATATATCAGAGTGTTACAGTGAGGGGTGTGGGATATATCAGAGTGTTACAGTGAAGGGTGTGGGGTATATCAGAGTGTTACAGTGAGGGGTGTGGGATATATCAGAGTGTTACAGTGAGGGGTGAGGGATATATCAGAGTGTTACAGTGAGGGGTGTGGGATATATCAGTGTGTTACAGTGAGGGGTGTGGGATATATCAGAGTGTTACAGTGAAGGGTGTGGGGTATATCAGAGTGTTACAGTGAGGGGTGTGGGATATATCAGTGTGTTACAGTGAGGGGTGTGGGATATATCAGTGTGTTACAGTGAGGGGTGTGGGATATATCAGAGTGTTACAGTGAGGGGTGTGGGATATATCAGTGTGTTACAGTGAGGGGTGTGGGATATATCAGAGTGTTACAGTGAGGGGTGTGGGATATATCAGTGTGTTACAGTGAGGGGTGTGGGGTATATCAGAGTGTTACAGTGAGGGGTGTGGGATATATCAGTGTGTTACAGTGAGGGGGTGTGGGGTATATCAGAGTGTTACAGTGAAGGGTGTGGGGTATATCGGAGTGTTACAGTGAGGGGTGTGGGATATATCAGAGTGTTACAGTGAGGGGTGTGGGATATATCAGAGTGTTACAGTGAGGGGTGTGGGGTATATCAGAGTGTTACAGTGAGGGGTGTGGGATATATCAGAGTGTTACAGTGAGGGGTGTGGTGAATATCAGTGTGTTACAGTGAAGGGTGTGGGGTATGTCAGAGTGTTACAGTGAGGGGTGTGGGGTATATCAGAGTGTTACAGTGAGGGGTGTGGGGTATATCAGAGTGTTACAGTGAAGGGTGTGGGATATATCAGAGTGTTACAGTGAGGGGTGTGGGGTATATCAGAGTGTTACAGTGAGGGGTGTGGGATATATCAGAGTGTTACAGTGAGGGGTGTGGGATATATCAGAGTGTTACAGTGAGGGGTGTGGGATATATCAGAGTGTTACAGTGAGGGGTGTGGGATATATCAGAGTGTTACAGTGAGGGGTGTGGGATATATCAGAGTGTTACAGTGAGGGGTGTGGGGTATATCAGAGTGTTACAGTGAGGGGTGTGGGATATATCAGAGTGTTACAGTGAGGGGTGTGGTGAATATCAGTGTGTTCCAGTGAGGGGTGTGGGGTATGTCAGAGTGTTACAGTGAGGGGTGTGGGGTATATCAGAGTGTTACAGTGAGGGGTGTGGGGTATATCAGAGTGTTACAGTGAGGGGTGTGGGGTATATCAGAGTGTTACAGTGAGGGGTGTGGGGTATATCAGAGTGTTACAGTGAAGGGTGTGGGGTATGTCAGAGTGTTACAGTGAGGGGTGTGGGGTATATCAGAGTGTTACAGTGAGGGGTGTGGGATATATCAGAGTGTTACAGTGAGGGGTGTGGGATATATCAGAGTGTGACAGTGAGGGGTGTGGTGAATATCAGTGTGTTACAGTGAAGGGTGTGGGGTATATCAGAGTGTTACAGTGAGGGGTGTGGGGTATATCAGAGTGTTACAGTGAGGGGTGTGGCGTATATCAGAGTGTTACAGTGAGGGGTGTGGGGTATATCAGAGTGTTACAGTGAGGGGTGTGGGATATATCAGAGTGTTACAGTGAGGGGTGTGGGATATATCAGTGTGTTACAGTGAGGGGTGTGGGGTATATCAGAGTGTTACAGTGAGGGGTGTGGTGAATATCAGTGTATGACAGTGAAGGGTGTGGGGTATATCAGAGTGTTACAGTGAGGGGTGTGGGGTATATCAGAGTGTTACAGTGAGGGGTGTGGGATATATCAGAGTGTTACAGTGAGGGGTGAGGAATATATCAGAGTGTTACCGTGAGGGGTGTGGGGTATATCAGAGTGTTACAGTGAGGGGTGTGGGGTATATCAGAGTGTTACAGTGAGGGGTGTGGGGTATATCAGAGTGTAACAGTGAGGGGTGTGGGATATATCAGAGTGTTACAGTGAGGGGTATGGGATATATCAGAGTGTTACAGTGAGGGGTGTGGGGTATATCAGAGTGTTACAGTGAGGGGTGTGGGATATATCAGAGTGTTACAGTGAGGGGTGTGGGATATATCAGAGTGTTACAGTGAGGGGTGTGGGGTATATCAGAGTGTTACAGTGAGGGGTGTGGGGTATATCAGAGTGTTACAGTGAGGGGTGTGGGATATATCAGAGTGTTACAGTGAGGGGTGTGGGGTATATCAGAGTGTTACAGTGAGGGGTGTGGGATATATGAGAGTGTTACAGTGAGGGGTGTGGGGTATATCAGAGTGTTACAGTGAGGGATGTGGGGTATATCAGAGTGTTACAGTGAGGGGTGTGGGATATATCAGAGTGTTACAGTGAGGGGTGTGGGGTATATCAGTGTTACAGTGAGGGGTGTGGGATATATCAGAGTGTTACAGTGAGGAGTGTGGGATATATCAGAGTGTTACAGTGAGGGATGTGGGGTATATCAGTGTTACAGTGAGGGGTGTGGGATATATCAGAGTGTTACAGTGAGGGGTGTGGGGTATATCAGAGTGTTACAGTGAGGGGTGTGGGGTATATCAGAGTGTTACAGTGAGGGGTAAGGGGTATATCAGAGTGTTACAGTGAGGGGTGTGGGATATATCAGAGTGTTACAGTGAGGGGTGTGGGATATATCAGAGTGTTACAGTGGGGGTGTGGGGTATATCAGAGTGTTACAGTGAGGGGTGTGGGATATATCAGAGTGTTACAGTGAGGGGTGTGGGGTATATCAGAGTGTTACAGTGAGGGGTGTGGGATATATCAGAGTGTTACAGTGAGGGGTGTGGGGTATATCAGAGTGTTACAGTGAGGGGTGTGGGGTATATCAGAGTGTTACAGTGAGGGGTGTGGGGTATATCAGAGTGTTACAGTGAGGGGTGTGGGATATATCAGAGTGTTACAGTGAGGGGTGTGGGATATATCAGAGTGTTACAGTGAGGGGTGTGGGATATATCAGAGTGTTACAGTGAGGGGTGTGGGGTATATCAGAGTGCTACAGTGAGGGGTGTGGGATATATCAGAGTGTTACAGTGAGGGGTGTGGGATATATCAGAGTGTTACAGTGAGGGGTGTGGGGTATATCAGAGTGCTACAGTGAGGGGTGTGGGATATATCAGAGTGTTACAGTAAGGGGTGTGGGATATATCAGAGTGTTACAGTGAGGGGTGTGGGATATATCAGAGTGTTACAGTGAGGGGTGTGGGATATATCAGAGTGTTACAGTGAGGGGTGTGGGGTATATCAGTGTTACAGTGAGGGGTGTGGGGTATATCAGAGTGTTACAGTGAGGGGTGTGGGATATATCAGAGTGTTACAGTGAGGGGTGTGGGGTATATCAGTGTTACAGTGAGGCGTGTGGGATATATCAGAGTGTTACAGTGAGGGGTGTGGGGTATATCAGAGTGTTACAGTGAGGGGTGTGGGGTATATCAGAGTGCTACAGTGAGGGGTGTGGGATATATCAGAGTGTTACAGTGAGGGGTGTGGGATATATCAGAGTGTTACAGTGAGGGGTGTGGGATATATCAGAGTGTTACAGTGAGGGGTGTGGGATATATCAGAGTGTTACAGTGAGGGGTGTGGGGTATATCAGAGTGCTACAGTGAGGGGTGTGGGATATATCAGAGTGTTACAGTGTGGGGTGTGGGGTATATCAGAGTGCTACAGTGAGGGGTGTGGGATATATCAGAGTGTTACAGTGAGGGGTGTGGGATATATCAGAGTGTTACAATGAGGGGTGTGAATATATCAGAGTGTTACAGTGAGGGGTGTGGGATATATCAGTGTGTTACAGTGAGCGGTGTGAGATATATCAGAGTGTTACAGTGAGGGGTGTGGGATATATCAGAGTGTTACAGTGAGGGGTGTGGGATATATCAGAGTGTTACAGTGAGGGGTGTGGGGTATATCAGAGTGTTACAGTGAGGGGTGTGGGATATATCAGAGTGTTACAGTGAGGGGTGTGGGGTATATCAGAGTGTTACAGTGAGGGGTGTGGGGTATATCAGAGTGTTACAGTGAGGGGTGTGGGATATATCAGAGTGTTACAGTGAGGGGTGTGGGGTATATCAGAGTGTTACAGTGAGGGGTGTGGGATATATCAGAGTGTTACAGTGAGGGGTGTGGGGTATATCAGAGTGTTACAGTGAGGGGTGTGGGGTATATCAGAGTGCTACAGTGAGGGGTGTGGGATATATCAGAGTGTTACAGTGAGGGGTGTGGGATATATCAGAGTGTTACAGTGAGGGGTGTGGGATATATCAGAGTGTTACAGTGAGGGGTGTGGGATATATCAGAGTGTTACAGTGAGGGGTGTGGGATATATCAGTGTGTTACAGTGAGCGGTGTGGGATATATCAGTGTGTTACAGTGAGCGGTGTGAGATATATCAGAGTGTTACAGTGAGGGGTGTGGGATATATCAGAGTGTTACAGTGAGGGGTGTGGGATATATCAGAGTGTTACAGTGAGGGGTGTGGGGTATATCAGAGTGCTACAGTGAGGGGTGTGGGATATATCAGAGTGTTACAGTGAGGGGTGTGGGATATATCAGAGTGTTACAGTGAGGGGTGTGGGATATATCAGTGTGTTACAGTGAGCGGTGTGGGATATATCAGTGTGTTACAGTGAGCGGTGTGAGATATATCAGAGTGTTACAGTGAGGGGTGTGGGATATATCAGAGTGTTACAGTGAGGGGTGTGGGATATATCAGAGTGTTACAGTGAGGGGTGTGGGGTATATCAGAGTGTTACAGTGAGGGGTGTGGGATATATCAGAGTGTTACAGTGAGGGGTGTGGGGTATATCAGAGTGTTACAGTGAGGGGTGTGGGGTATATCAGAGTGTTACAGTGAGGGGTGTGGGATATATCAGAGTGTTACAGTGAGGGGTGTGGGGTATATCAGAGTGTTACAGTGAGGGGTGTGGGATATATCAGAGTGTTACAGTGAGGGGTGTGGGGTATATCAGAGTGTTACAGTGAGGGGTGTGGGGTATATCAGAGTGCTACAGTGAGGGGTGTGGGATATATCAGAGTGTTACAGTGAGGGGTGTGGGATATATCAGAGTGTTACAGTGAGGGGTGTGGGATATATCAGAGTGTTACAGTGAGGGGTGTGGGATATATCAGAGTGTTACAGTGAGGGGTGTGGGGTATATCAGAGTGCTACAGTGAGGGGTGTGGGATATATCAGAGTGTTACAGTGAGGGGTGTGGGATATATCAGAGTGTTACAGTGAGGGGTGTGGGATATATCAGAGTGTTACAGTGAGGCGTGTGGGGTATATCAGAGTGTTACAGTGAGGGGTGTGGGATATATCAGAGTGTTACAGTGAGGGGTGTGGGATATATCAGAGTGTTAAAGTGAGGGGTGTGGGATATATCAGAGTGTTACAGTGAGGGGTGTGGGATATATCAGAGTGTTACAGTGAGGGGTGTGGGATATATCAGAGTGTTACAGTGAGGGGTGTGGGGTATATCAGTGTTACAGTGAGGGGTGTGGGATATATCAGAGTGTTACAGTGAGGGGTGTGGGGTATATCAGAGTGCTACAGTGAGGGGTGTGGGATATATCAGAGTGTTACAGTGAGGGGTGTGGGATATATCAGAGTGTTACAGTGAGGGGGTGTGGGGTATATCAGTGTGTTACAGCGAGGGGTGTGGGGTATATCAGAGTGTTACAGTGAGGGGTGTGGGGTATATCAGAGTGTTACAGTGAGGGGTGTGGGATATATCAGAGTGTTACAGTGAAGGGGTGTGGGGTATATCAGAGTGTTACAGTGAGGGGTGTGGGGTATATCAGAGTGTTACAGTGAGGGGTGTGGGATATCTCAGAGTGTTACAGTGAGGGGTGTGGGGTATATCAGAGTGTTACAGTGAGGGGTGTGGGGCATATCAGAGTGTTACAGTGAGCGGTATGGGATATATCAGTGTGTTACAGTGAGGCGTGTGGGGTATATCAGAGTGTGACAGTGAGGGGTGTGGGATATATCAGAGTGTTACAGTGAGGGGTGTGGGATATATCAGTGTGTTACAGTGAGGGGTGTGGGATATATCAGAGTGTTACAGTGAGGGGTGAGGGATATATCAGAGTGTTACAGTGAGGGGTGTGGGATATATCAGTGTGTTACAGTGAGGGGTGTGGGGTATATCAGAGTGTTACAGTGAGGGGTGTGGGATATATCAGTGTGTTACAGTGAAGGGTGTGGGGTATGTCAGAGTGTTACAGTGAGGGGTGTGGGGTATATCAGAGTGTTACAGTGAGGGGTGTGGGATATATCAGAGTGTTACAGTGAGGGGTGTGGGATATATCAGAGTGTTACAGTGAGGGGTGTGGGATATATCAGAGTGTTACAGTGAGGGGTGTGGGATATATCAGAGTGTTACAGTGAGGGGTGTGGGATATATCAGAGTGTTACAGTGAGGGGTGTGGGGTATATCAGAGTGTTACAGTGAGGGGTGTGGGATATATCAGAGTGTTACAGTGAGGGGTGTGGGGTATATCAGAGTGTTACAGTGAGGGGTGTGGGGTATATCAGATTGTTACAGTGAGGGGTGTGGGGTATATCAGAGTGTTACAGTGAGGGGTGTGGGATATATCAGAGTGTTACAGTGAGGGGTGTGGGATATATCAGAGTGTTACAGTGAGGGGTGTGGGATATATCAGAGTGTTACAGTGAGGGGTGTGGGGTATATCAGAGTGCTACAGTGAGGGGTGTGGGATATATCAGAGTGTTACAGTGAGGGGTGTGGGATATATCAGAGTGTTACAGTGAGGGGTGTGGGATATATCAGAGTGTTACAGTGAGGGGTGTGGGGTATATCAGAGTGTTACAGTGAGGGGTGTGGGATATATCAGAGTGTTACAGTGAGGGGTGTGGGATATATCAGAGTGTTACAGTGAGGGGTGTGGGGTATATCAGTGTTACAGTGAGGGGTGTGGGATATATCAGAGTGTTACAGTGAGGGGTGTGGGGTATATCAGAGTGCTACAGTGAGGGGTGTGGGATATATCAGAGTGTTACAGTAAGGGGTGTGGGATATATCAGAGTGTTACAGTGAGGGGTGTGGGATATATCAGAGTGTTACAGTGAGGGGTGTGGGATATATCAGAGTGTTACAGTGAGGGGTGTGGGGTATATCAGTGTTACAGTGAGGGGTGTGGGATATATCAGACTGTTACAGTGAGGGGTGTGGGGTATATCAGAGTGCTACAGTGAGGGGTGTGGGATATATCAGAGTGTTACAGTGAGGGGTGTGGGATATATCAGAGTGTTACAGTGAGGGGTGTGGGGTATATCAGAGTGTTACAGTGAGGGGTGTGGGATATATCAGAGTGTTACAGTGAGGGGTGTGGGGTATATCAGTGTTACAGTGAGGGGTGTGGGATATATCAGAGTGTTACAGTGAGGGGTGTGGGGTATATCAGAGTGTTACAGTGAGGGGTGTGGGGTATATCAGAGTGCTACAGTGAGGGGTGTGTGATATATCAGAGTGTTACAGTGAGGGGTGTGGGATATATCAGAGTGTTACAGTGAGGGGTGTGGGATATATTAGAGTGTTACAGTGAGGGGTGTGGGATATATCAGAGTGTTACAGTGAGGGGTGTGGGGTATATCAGAGTGCTACAGTGAGGGGTGTGGGATATATCAGAGTGTTACAGTGAGGGGTGTGGGATATATCAGAGTGTTACAGTGAGGGGTGTGGGATATATCAGAGTGTTACAGTGAGGGGTGTGAATATATCAGAGTGTTACAGTGAGGGGTGTGGGATATATCAGTGTGTTACAGTGAGCGGTGTGAGATATATCAGAGTGTTACAGTGAGGGGTGTGGGATATATCAGAGTGTTACAGTGAGGGGTGTGGGATATATCAGAGTGTTACAGTGAGGGGTGTGGGGTATATCAGAGTGCTACAGTGAGGGGTGTGGGATATATCAGAGTGTTACAGTGAGGGGTGTGGGATATATCAGAGTGTTACAGTGAGGGGTGTGGGATATATCAGAGTGTTACAGTGAGGGGTGTGGGATATATCAGTGTGTTACAGTGAGCGGTGTGGGATATATCAGTGTGTTACAGTGAGCGGTGTGAGATATATCAGAGTGTTACAGTGAGGGGTGTGGGATATATCAGAGTGTTACAGTGAGGGGTGTGGGATATATCAGAGTGTTACAGTGAGGGGTGTGGGGTATATCAGTGTTACAGTGAGGAGTGTGGGATATATCAGAGTGTTACAGTGAGGGGTGTGGGGTATATCAGAGTGTTACAGTGAGGGGTGTGGGGTATATCAGAGTGTTACAGTGAGGGGTGTGGGGTATATCAGTGTTACAGTGAGGGGTGTGGGATATATCAGAGTGTTACAGTGAGGGGTGTGGGGTATATCAGAGTGTTACAGTGAGGGGTGTGGGGTATATCAGAGTGTTACAGTGAGGGGTAAGGGGTATATCAGATTGTTACAGTGAGGGGTGTGGGGTATATCAGAGTGTTACAGTGAGGGGTGTGGGATATATCAGAGTGTTACAGTGAGGGGTGTGGGATATATCAGAGTGTTACAGTGAGGGGTGTGGGATATATCAGAGTGTTACAGTGAGGGGTGTGGGGTATATCAGAGTGCTACAGTGAGGGGTGTGGGATATATCAGAGTGTTACAGTGAGGGGTGTGGGATATATCAGAGTGTTACAGTGAGGGGTGTGGGATATATCAGAGTGTTACAGTGAGGGGTGTGGGGTATATCAGAGTGTTACAGTGAGGGGTGTGGGATATATCAGAGTGTTACAGTGAGGGGTGTGGGATATATCAGAGTGTTACAGTGAGGGGTGTGGGGTATATCAGTGTTACAGTGAGGGGTGTGGGATATATCAGAGTGTTACAGTGAGGGGTGTGGGGTATATCAGAGTGCTACAGTGAGGGGTGTGGGATATATCAGAGTGTTACAGTAAGGGGTGTGGGATATATCAGAGTGTTACAGTGAGGGGTGTGGGATATATCAGAGTGTTACAGTGAGGGGTGTGGGATATATCAGAGTGTTACAGTGAGGGGTGTGGGGTATATCAGTGTTACAGTGAGGGGTGTGGGATATATCAGACTGTTACAGTGAGGGGTGTGGGGTATATCAGAGTGCTACAGTGAGGGGTGTGGGATATATCAGAGTGTTACAGTGAGGGGTGTGGGATATATCAGAGTGTTACAGTGAGGGGTGTGGGGTATATCAGAGTGTTACAGTGAGGGGTGTGGGATATATCAGAGTGTTACAGTGAGGGGTGTGGGGTATATCAGTGTTACAGTGAGGGGTGTGGGATATATCAGAGTGTTACAGTGAGGGGTGTGGGGTATATCAGAGTGTTACAGTGAGGGGTGTGGGGTATATCAGAGTGCTACAGTGAGGGGTGTGTGATATATCAGAGTGTTACAGTGAGGGGTGTGGGATATATCAGAGTGTTACAGTGAGGGGTGTGGGATATATTAGAGTGTTACAGTGAGGGGTGTGGGATATATCAGAGTGTTACAGTGAGGGGTGTGGGGTATATCAGAGTGCTACAGTGAGGGGTGTGGGATATATCAGAGTGTTACAGTGAGGGGTGTGGGATATATCAGAGTGTTACAGTGAGGGGTGTGGGATATATCAGAGTGTTACAGTGAGGGGTGTGAATATATCAGAGTGTTACAGTGAGGGGTGTGGGATATATCAGTGTGTTACAGTGAGCGGTGTGAGATATATCAGAGTGTTACAGTGAGGGGTGTGGGATATATCAGAGTGTTACAGTGAGGGGTGTGGGATATATCAGAGTGTTACAGTGAGGGGTGTGGGGTATATCAGAGTGCTACAGTGAGGGGTGTGGGATATATCAGAGTGTTACAGTGAGGGGTGTGGGATATATCAGAGTGTTACAGTGAGGGGTGTGGGATATATCAGAGTGTTACAGTGAGGGGTGTGGGATATATCAGTGTGTTACAGTGAGCGGTGTGGGATATATCAGTGTGTTACAGTGAGCGGTGTGAGATATATCAGAGTGTTACAGTGAGGGGTGTGGGATATATCAGAGTGTTACAGTGAGGGGTGTGGGATATATCAGAGTGTTACAGTGAGGGGTGTGGGGTATATCAGTGTTACAGTGAGGAGTGTGGGATATATCAGAGTGTTACAGTGAGGGGTGTGGGGTATATCAGAGTGTTACAGTGAGGGGTGTGGGGTATATCAGAGTGTTACAGTGAGGGGTGTGGGGTATATCAGTGTTACAGTGAGGGGTGTGGGATATATCAGAGTGTTACAGTGAGGGGTGTGGGGTATATCAGAGTGTTACAGTGAGGGGTGTGGGGTATATCAGAGTGTTACAGTGAGGGGTAAGGGGTATATCAGAGTGTTACAGTGAGGGGTGTGGGATATATCAGAGTGTTACAGTGAGGGGTGTGGGATATATCAGAGTGTTACAGTGAGGGGTGTGGGGTATATCAGAGTGTTACAGTGAGGGGTGTGGGGTATATCAGTGTTACAGTGAGGGGTGTGGGGTATATCAGAGTGTTACAGTGAGGGGTGTGGGATATATCAGTGTGTTACAGTGAAGGGTGTGGGGTATGTCAGAGTGTTACAGTGAGGGGTGTGGGGTATATCAGAGTGTTACAGTGAGGGGTGTGGGATATATCAGAGTGTTACAGTGAGGGGTGTGGGATATATCAGAGTGTTACAGTGAGGGGTGTGGGATATATCAGAGTGTTACAGTGAGGGGTGTGGGATATATCAGAGTGTTACAGTGAGGGGTGTGGGATATATCAGAGTGTTACAGTGAGGGGTGTGGGGTATATCAGAGTGTTACAGTGAGGGGTGTGGGATATATCAGAGTGTTACAGTGAGGGGTGTGGGGTATATCAGAGTGTTACAGTGAGGGGTGTGGGGTATATCAGAGTGTTACAGTGAGGGGTGTGGGGTATATCAGAGTGTTACAGTGAGGGGTGTGGGATATATCAGAGTGTTACAGTGAGGGGTGTGGGATATATCAGAGTGTTACAGTGAGGGGTGTGGGATATATCAGAGTGTTACAGTGAGGGGTGTGGGGTATATCAGAGTGCTACAGTGAGGGGTGTGGGATATATCAGAGTGTTACAGTGAGGGGTGTGGGATATATCAGAGTGTTACAGTGAGGGGTGTGGGATATATCAGAGTGTTACAGTGAGGGGTGTGGGGTATATCAGAGTGTTACAGTGAGGGGTGTGGGATATATCAGTGTGTTACAGTGAGGGGTGTGGGATATATCAGAGTGTTACAGTGAGGGGTGTGGGGTATATCAGAGTGCTACAGTGAGGGGTGTGGGGTATATCAGAGTGTTACAGTGAGGGGTGTGGGATATATCAGTGTGTTACAGTGAGGGGTGTGGGATATATCAGAGTGTTACAGTGAGGGGTGTGGGATATATCAGAGTGTTACAGTGAGGGGTGTGGGATATATCAGAGTGTTACAGTGAGGGGTGTGGGATATATCAGTGTGTTACAGTGAGGGGTGTGGGATATATCAGAGTGTTACAGTGAGGGGTGTGGGATATATCAGAGTGTTACAGTGAGGGGTGTGGGGTATATCAGAGTGCTACAGTGAGGGGTGTGGGATATATCAGAGTGTTACAGTGAGGGGTGTGGGATATATCAGAGTGTTACAGTGAGGGGTGTGGGGTATATCAGAGTGTTACAGTGAGGGGTGTGGGATATATCAGAGTGTTACAGTGAGGGGTGTGGGATATATCAGAGTGTTACAGTGAGGGGTGTGGGGTATATCAGTGTTACAGTGAGGGGTGTGGGATATATCAGAGTGTTACAGTGAGGGGTGTGGGGTATATCAGAGTGCTACAGTGAGGGGTGTGGGATATATCAGAGTGTTACAGTAAGGGGTGTGGGATATATCAGAGTGTTACAGTGAGGGGTGTGGGATATATCAGAGTGTTACAGTGAGGGGTGTGGGATATATCAGAGTGTTACAGTGAGGGGTGTGGGGTATATCAGTGTTACAGTGAGGGGTGTGGGATATATCAGACTGTTACAGTGAGGGGTGTGGGGTATATCAGAGTGCTACAGTGAGGGGTGTGGGATATATCAGAGTGTTACAGTGAGGGGTGTGGGATATATCAGAGTGTTACAGTGAGGGGTGTGGGGTATATCAGAGTGTTACAGTGAGGGGTGTGGGATATATCAGAGTGTTACAGTGAGGGGTGTGGGGTATATCAGTGTTACAGTGAGGGGTGTGGGATATATCAGAGTGTTACAGTGAGGGGTGTGGGGTATATCAGAGTGTTACAGTGAGGGGTGTGGGGTATATCAGAGTGCTACAGTGAGGGGTGTGTGATATATCAGAGTGTTACAGTGAGGGGTGTGGGATATATCAGAGTGTTACAGTGAGGGGTGTGGGATATATTAGAGTGTTACAGTGAGGGGTGTGGGATATATCAGAGTGTTACAGTGAGGGGTGTGGGGTATATCAGAGTGCTACAGTGAGGGGTGTGGGATATATCAGAGTGTTACAGTGAGGGGTGTGGGATATATCAGAGTGTTACAGTGAGGGGTGTGGGATATATCAGAGTGTTACAGTGAGGGGTGTGAATATATCAGAGTGTTACAGTGAGGGGTGTGGGATATATCAGTGTGTTACAGTGAGCGGTGTGAGATATATCAGAGTGTTACAGTGAGGGGTGTGGGATATATCAGAGTGTTACAGTGAGGGGTGTGGGATATATCAGAGTGTTACAGTGAGGGGTGTGGGGTATATCAGAGTGCTACAGTGAGGGGTGTGGGATATATCAGAGTGTTACAGTGAGGGGTGTGGGATATATCAGAGTGTTACAGTGAGGGGTGTGGGATATATCAGAGTGTTACAGTGAGGGGTGTGGGATATATCAGTGTGTTACAGTGAGCGGTGTGGGATATATCAGTGTGTTACAGTGAGCGGTGTGAGATATATCAGAGTGTTACAGTGAGGGGTGTGGGATATATCAGAGTGTTACAGTGAGGGGTGTGGGATATATCAGAGTGTTACAGTGAGGGGTGTGGGGTATATCAGTGTTACAGTGAGGAGTGTGGGATATATCAGAGTGTTACAGTGAGGGGTGTGGGGTATATCAGAGTGTTACAGTGAGGGGTGTGGGGTATATCAGAGTGTTACAGTGAGGGGTGTGGGGTATATCAGTGTTACAGTGAGGGGTGTGGGATATATCAGAGTGTTACAGTGAGGGGTGTGGGGTATATCAGAGTGTTACAGTGAGGGGTGTGGGGTATATCAGAGTGTTACAGTGAGGGGTAAGGGGTATATCAGAGTGTTACAGTGAGGGGTGTGGGATATATCAGAGTGTTACAGTGAGGGGTGTGGGATATATCAGAGTGTTACAGTGAGGGGTGTGGGGTATATCAGAGTGTTACAGTGAGGGGTGTGGGGTATATCAGTGTTACAGTGAGGGGTGTGGGATATATCAGAGTGTTACAGTGAGTGGTGTGGGATATATCAGAGTGTTACAGTGAGGGGTGTGGGGTATATCAGTGTTACAGTGAGGAGTGTGGGATATATCAGAGTGTTACAGTGAGGGGTGTGGGGTATATCAGAGTGTTACAGTGAGGGGTGTGGGGTATATCAGAGTGTTACAGTGAGGGGTGTGGGGTATATCAGTGTTACAGTGAGGGGTGTGGGATATATCAGAGTGTTACAGTGAGGGGTGTGGGGTATATCAGAGTGTTACAGTGAGGGGTGTGGGATATATCAGAGTGTTACAGTGAGGGGTGTGGGATATATCAGAGTGTTACAGTGAGGGGTGTGGGATATATCAGAGTGTTACAGTGAGGGGTGTGGGGTATATCAGAGTGTTACAGTGAGGGGTGTGGGATATATCAGAGTGTTACAGTGAGGGGTGTGGGATATATCAGAGTGTTACAGTGAGGGGTGTGGGGTATATCAGTGTTACAGTGAGGGGTGTGGGATATATCAGAGTGTTACAGTGAGGGGAGTGGGGTATATCAGAGTGCTACAGTGAGGGGTGTGGGATATATCAGAGTGTTACAGTGAGGGGTGTGGGATATATCAGAGTGTTACAGTGAGGGGTGTGGGATATATCAGAGTGTTACAGTGAGGGGTGTGGGATATATCAGAGTGTTACAGTGAGGGGTGTGGGGTATATCAGTGTTACAGTGAGGGGTGTGGGATATATCAGTGTTACAGTGAGGGGTGTGGGGTATATCAGAGTGCTACAGTGAGGGGTGTGGGATATATCAGAGTGTTACAGTGAGGGGTGTGGGATATATCAGAGTGTTACAGTGAGGGGTGTGGGATATATCAGAGTGTTACAGTGAGGGGTGTGGGGTATATCAGAGTGTTAGAGTGAGGGGTGTGGGATATATCAGTGTTACAGTGAGGGGTGTGGGATATATCAGAGTGTTACAGTGAGGGGTGTGGGATATATCAGAGTGTTACAGTGAGGGGTGTGGGATATATCAGAGTGTTACAGTGAGGGGTGTGGGATATATCAGAGTGTTACAGTGAGGGGTGTGGGATATATCAGAGTGTTACAGTGAGGGGTGTGGGGTATATCAGAGTGTTACAATGAGGGGTGTGGGATATATCAGTGTTACAGTGAGGGGTGTGGGGTAGATCAGAGTGTTACAGTGAGGGGTGTGGGGTATATCAGTGTTACAGTGAGGGGTGTGGGATATATCAGAGTGTTACAGTGAGGGGTGTGGGATATATCAGAGTGTTACAGTGAGGGGTGTGGGATATCTCAGAGTGTTACAGTGAGGGGTGTGGGGTATATCAGAGTGCTACAGTGAGGGGTGTGGGGTATATCAGAGTGTTACAGTGAGGGGTGTGGGATATATCAGAGTGTTACAGTGAGGGGTGTGGGATATATCAGAGTGTTACAGAGAGGGGTGTGGGGTATATCAGAGTGTTACAGTGAGGGGTGTGGGATATAACAGAGTGTTACAGTGAGGGGTGTGGGATATATCAGAGTGTTCCAGTGAGGGGTGTGGGGTATATCAGAGTGTTACAGTGAGGGGTGTGGGCTATATCAGAGTGTTACAGTGAGGGGTAAGGGGTATATCAGAGTGTTACAGTGAGGGGTGTGGGATATATCAGAGTGTTACAGTGAGGGGTGTGGGATATATCAGAGTGTTACAGTGAGGGGTGTGGGATATATCAGAGTGTTACAGTGAGGGGTGTGGGATATATCAGAGTGTTACAGTGAGGGGTGTGGGATATATCAGAGTGTTACAGTGAGGGGTGTGGGGTATATCAGAGTGTTACAGTGAGGGGTGTGGGATATATCAGAGTGTTACAGTGAGGGGTGTGGGGTATATCAGAGTGTTACAGTGAGGGGTGTGGGGTATATCAGAGTGCTACAGTGAGGGGTGTGGGATATATCAGAGTGTTACAGTGAGGGGTGTGGGATATATCAGAGTGTTACAGTGAGGGGTGTGGGATATATCAGAGTGTTACAGTGAGGGGTGTGGGATATATCAGAGTGTTACAGTGAGGGGTGTGGGATATATCAGAGTGTTACAGTGAGGGGTGTGGGATATATCAGAGTGTTACAGTGAGGGGTGTGGGATATATCAGAGTGTTACAGTGAGGGGTGTGGGATATATCAGAGTGTTACAGTGAGGGGTGTGGGGTATATCAGAGTGTTACAGTGAGGGGTGTGGGGTATATCAGAGTGTTACAGTGAGGGGTGTGGGATATATCAGAGTGTTACAGTGAGGGGTGTGGGGTATATCAGTGTTACAGTGAGGGGTGTGGGATATATCAGAGTGTTACAGTGAGGGGTGTGGGGTATATCAGAGTGCTACAGTGAGGGGTGTGGGATATATCAGAGTGTTACAGTGAGGGGTGTGGGATATATCAGAGTGTTACAGTGAGGGGTGTGGGGTATATCAGAGTGTTATAGTGAGGGGTGTGGGATATATCAGAGTGTTACAGTGAGGGGTGTGGGGTATATCAGAGTGTTACAGTGAGGGGTGTGGGGTATATCAGAGTGTTACAGTGAGGGGTGTGGGATATATCAGAGTGTTACAGTGAGGGGTGTGGGATATATCAGAGTGTTACAGTGAGGGGTGTGGGATATATCAGTGTGTTACAGTGAGGGGTGTGGGATATATCAGAGTGTTACAGTGAGGGGTGTGGGATATATCAGTGTGTTACAGTGAGGGGTGTGGGATATATCAGAGTGTTACAGTGAGGGGTGTGGGATATATCAGAGTGTTACAGTGAGGGGTGTGGGATATATCAGAGTGTTACAGTGAGGGGTGTGGGATATATCAGAGTGTTACAGTGAGGGGTGTGGGATATATCAGAGTGTTACAGTGAGGGGTGTGGGGTATATCAGTGTGTTACAGTGAGGGGTGTGGGGTATATCAGAGTGTTACAGTGAGGGGTGTGGGGTATATCAGAGTGTTACAGTGAGGGGTGTGGGATATATCAGAGTGTTACAGTGAAGGGGTGTGGGGTATATCAGAGTGTTACAGTGAGGGGTGTGGGGTATATCAGAGTGTTACAGTGACGGGTGTGGGATATATCAGAGTGTTACAGTGAGGGGTGTGGGGTATATCAGAGTGTTACAGTGAGGGGTGTGGGCTATATCAGAGTGTTACAGTGAGGGGTAAGGGGTATATCAGAGTGTTACAGTGAGGGGTGTGGGATATATCAGAGTGTTACAGTGAGGGGTGTGGGATATATCAGAGTGTTACAGTGAGGGGTGTGGGATATATCAGAGTGTTACAGTGAGGGGTGTGGGATATATCAGAGTGTTACAGTGAGGGGTGTGGGATATATCAGAGTGTTACAGTGAGGGGTGTGGGGTATATCAGAGTGTTACAGTGAGGGGTGTGGGATATATCAGAGTGTTACAGTGAGGGGTGTGGGGTATATCAGAGTGTTACAGTGAGGGGTGTGGGCTATATCAGAGTGTTACAGTGAGGGGTGTGGGCTATATCAGAGTGTTACAGTGAGGGGTAAGGGGTATATCAGAGTGTTACAGTGAGGGGTGTGGGATATATCAGAGTGTTACAGTGAGGGGTGTGGGATATATCAGAGTGTTACAGTGAGGGGTGTGGGATATATCAGAGTGTTACAGTGAGGGGTGTGGGATATATCAGAGTGTTACAGTGAGGGGTGTGGGATATATCAGAGTGTTACAGTGAGGGGTGTGGGGTATATCAGAGTGTTACAGTGAGGGGTGTGGGATATATCAGAGTGTTACAGTGAGGGGTGTGGGGTATATCAGAGTGTTACAGTGAGGGGTGTGGGGTATATCAGAGTGCTACAGTGAGGGGTGTGGGATATATCAGAGTGTTACAGTGAGGGGTGTGGGATATATCAGAGTGTTACAGTGAGGGGTGTGGGATATATCAGAGTGTTACAGTGAGGGGTGTGGGATATATCAGAGTGTTACAGTGAGGGGTGTGGGATATATCAGAGTGTTACAGTGAGGGGTGTGGGATATATCAGAGTGTTACAGTGAGGGGTGTGGGATATATCAGAGTGTTACAGTGAGGGGTGTGGGATATATCAGAGTGTTACAGTGAGGGGTGTGGGGTATATCAGAGTGTTACAGTGAGGGGTGTGGGGTATATCAGAGTGTTACAGTGAGGGGTGTGGGATATATCAGAGTGTTACAGTGAGGGGTGTGGGGTATATCAGTGTTACAGTGAGGGGTGTGGGATATATCAGAGTGTTACAGTGAGGGGTGTGGGGTATATCAGAGTGCTACAGTGAGGGGTGTGGGATATATCAGAGTGTTACAGTGAGGGGTGTGGGATATATCAGAGTGTTACAGTGAGGGGTGTGGGGTATATCAGAGTGTTATAGTGAGGGGTGTGGGATATATCAGAGTGTTACAGTGAGGGGTGTGGGGTATATCAGAGTGTTACAGTGAGGGGTGTGGGGTATATCAGAGTGTTACAGTGAGGGGTGTGGGATATATCAGAGTGTTACAGTGAGGGGTGTGGGATATATCAGAGTGTTACAGTGAGGGGTGTGGGATATATCAGTGTGTTACAGTGAGGGGTGTGGGATATATCAGAGTGTTACAGTGAGGGGTGTGGGATATATCAGTGTGTTACAGTGAGGGGTGTGGGATATATCAGAGTGTTACAGTGAGGGGTGTGGGATATATCAGAGTGTTACAGTGAGGGGTGTGGGATATATCAGAGTGTTACAGTGAGGGGTGTGGGATATATCAGAGTGTTACAGTGAGGGGTGTGGGATATATCAGAGTGTTACAGTGAGGGGGTGTGGGGTATATCAGTGTGTTACAGTGAGGGGTGTGGGGTATATCAGAGTGTTACAGTGAGGGGTGTGGGGTATATCAGAGTGTTACAGTGAGGGGTGTGGGATATATCAGAGTGTTACAGTGAAGGGGTGTGGGGTATATCAGAGTGTTACAGTGAGGGGTGTGGGGTATATCAGAGTGTTACAGTGACGGGTGTGGGATATATCAGAGTGTTACAGTGAGGGGTGTGGGGTATATCAGAGTGTTACAGTGAGGGGTGTGGGATATATCAGAGTGTTACAGTGAGGGGTGTGGGGTATATCAGAGTGTTACAGTGAGGGGTGTGGGGTATATCAGAGTGTTACAGTGAGCGGTGTGGGATATATCAGTGTGTTACAGTGAGGCGTGTGGGGTATATCAGAGTGTGACAGTGAGGGGTGTGGGATATATCAGAGTGTTACAGTGAGGGGTGTGGGATATATCAGTGTGTTACAGTGAGGGGTGTGGGATATATCAGAGTGTTACAGTGAGGGGTGAGGGATATATCAGAGTGTTACAGTGAGGGGTGTGGGATATATCAGTGTGTTACAGTGAGGGGTGTGGGGTATATCAGAGTGTTACAGTGAGGGGTGTGGGATATATCTGTGTGTTACAGTGAAGGGTGTGGGGTATGTCAGAGTGTTACAGTGAGGGGTGTGGGGTATATCAGAGTGTTACAGTGAGGGGTGTGGGATATATCAGAGTGTTACAGTGAGGGGTGTGGGATATATCAGAGTGTTACAGTGAGGGGTGTGGGGTATATCAGAGTGTTACAGTGAGGGGTGTGGGATATATCAGAGTGTTACAGTGAGGGGTGTGGGATATATCAGAGTGTTACAGTGAGGGGTGTGGTGAATATCAGTGTGTTACTGTGAAGGGTGTGGGGTATGTCATAGTGTTACAGTGAGGGGTGTGGGGTATATCAGAGTGTTACAGTGAGGGGTGTGGGATATATCAGAGTGTTACAGTGAGGGGTGTGGGATATATCAGAGTGTTACAGTGAGGGGTGTGGGGTATATCAGAGTGTTACAGTGAGGGGTGTGGGGTATATCAGAGTGTTACAGTGAGGGGTGTGGGATATATCAGAGTGTTACAGTGAGGGGTGTGGGATATATCAGTGTGTTACAGTGAGGGGTGTGGGGTATATCAGAGTGTTACAGTGAGGGGTGTGGTGAATATCAGTGTGTTACAGTGAAGGGTGTGGGGTATATCAGAGTGTTACATTGAGGGGTGTGGGGTATATCAGAGTGTTACAGTGAGGGGTGTGGGGTATATCAGAGTGTTACAGTGAGGGGTGTGGGGTATATCAGAGTGTTACAGTGAGGGGTGTGGGATATATCAGAGTGTTACAGTGAGGGGTGTGGGATATATCAGTGTGTTACAGTGAGGGGTGTGGGGTATATCAGAGTGTTACAGTGAGGGGTGTGGTGAATATCAGTGTGTTACAGTGAAGGGTGTGGGGTATATCAGAGTGTTACAGTGAGGGGTGTGGGGGATATCAGAGTGTTACAGTGAGGGGTGTGGGATATATCAGAGTGTTACAGTGAGAGGTGTGGGATATATCAGAGTGTTACAGTGAGGGGTGTGGGGTATATCAGAGTGTTACAGTGAGGGGTGTGGGGTATATCAGTGCTACAGTGAGGGGTGTGGGATATATCAGAGTGTTACAGTGAGGAGTGTGGGATATATCAGAGTGTTACAGTGAGGGATGTGGGGTATATCAGTGTTACAGTGAGGGGTGTGGGATATATCAGAGTGTTACAGTGAGGGGTGTGGGGGATATCAGAGTGTTACAGTGAGGGGTGTGGGATATATCAGAGTGTTACAGTGAGGGGTGTGGGGTATATCAGAGTGTTACAGTGAGGGGTGTGGGGTATATCAGTGCTACAGTGAGGGGTGTGGGATATATCAGAGTGTTACAGTGAGGAGTGTGGGATATATCAGAGTGTTACAGTGAGGGATGTGGGGTATATCAGTGTTACAGTGAGGGGTGTGGGATATATCAGAGTGTTACAGTGAGGGGTGTGGGGTATATCAGAGTGTTACAGTGAGGGGTGTGGGGTATATCAGAGTGTTACAGTGAGGGGTAAGGGGTATATCAGAGTGTTACAGTGAGGGGTGTGGGATATATCAGAGTGTTACAGTGAGGGGTGTGGGATATATCAGAGTGTTACAGTGAGGGGTGTGGGGTATATCAGAGTGTTACAGTGAGGGGTGTGGGATATATCAGAGTGTTACAGTGAGGGGTGTGGGGTATATCAGAGTGTTACAGTGAGGGGTGTGGGATATATCAGAGTGTTACAGTGAGGGGTGTGGGGTATATCAGAGTGTTACAGTGAGGGGTGTGGGGTATATCAGAGTGCTACAGTGAGGGGTGTGGGATATATCAGAGTGTTACAGTGAGGGGTGTGGGATATATCAGAGTGTTACAGTGAGGGGTGTGGGATATATCAGAGTGTTACAGTGAGGGGTGTGGGATATATCAGAGTGTTACAGTGAGGGGTGTGGGGTATATCAGAGTGCTACAGTGAGGGGTGTGGGATATATCAGAGTGTTACAGTGAGGGGTGTGGGATATATCAGAGTGTTACAGTGAGGGGTGTGGGGTATATCAGTGTTACAGTGAGGGGTGTGGGATATATCAGAGTGTTACAGTGAGGGGTGTGGGGTATATCAGAGTGTTACAGTGAGGGGTGTGGGGTATATCAGAGTGTTACAGTGAGGGGTGTGGGATATATCAGAGTGTTACAGTGAGGGGTGTGGGATATATCAGAGTGTTACAGTGAGGGGTGTGGGGTATATCAGTGTTACAGTGAGGGGTGTGGGATATATCAGAGTGTTACAGTGAGGGGTGTGGGGTATATCAGAGTGCTACAGTGAGGGGTGTGGGATATATCAGAGTGTTACAGTGAGGGGTGTGGGATATATCAGAGTGTTACAGTGAGGGGTGTGGGATATATCAGAGTGTTACAGTGAGGGGTGTGGGATATATCAGAGTGTTACAGTGAGGGGTGTGGGGTATATCAGTGTTACAGTGAGGGGTGTGGGATATATCAGAGTGTTACAGTGAGGGGCGTGGGGTATATCAGAGTGCTACAGTGAGGGGTGTGGGATATATCAGAGTGTTACAGTGAGGGGTGTGGGATATATCAGAGTGTTACAGTGAGGGGTGTGGGGTATATCAGAGTGTTACAGTGAGGGGTGTGGGATATATCAGAGTGTTACAGTGAGGGGTGTGGGGTATATCAGTGTTACAGTGAGGGGTGTGGGATATATCAGAGTGTTACAGTGAGGGGTGTGGGGTATATCAGAGTGTTACAGTGAGGGGTGTGGGGTATATCAGAGTGCTACAGTGAGGGGTGTGGGATATATCAGAGTGTTACAGTGAGGGGTGTGGGATATATCAGAGTGTTACAGTGAGGGGTGTGGGATATATCAGAGTGTTACAGTGAGGGGTGTGGGATATATCAGAGTGTTACAGTGAGGGGTGTGGGGTATATCAGAGTGCTACAGTGAGGGGTGTGGGATATATCAGAGTGTTACAGTGAGGGGTGTGGGATATATCAGAGTGTTACAGTGAGGGGTGTGGGATATATCAGAGTGTTACAGTGAGGGGTGTGAATATATCAGAGTGTTACAGTGAGGGGTGTGGGATATATCAGAGTGTTACAGAGAGGGGTGTGGGGTATATCAGAGTGTTACAGTGAGGGGTGTGGGATATAACAGAGTGTTACAGTGAGGGGTGTGGGATATATCAGAGTGTTCCAGTGAGGGGTGTGGGGTATATCAGAGTGTTACAGTGAGGGGTGTGGGCTATATCAGAGTGTTACAGTGAGGGGTAAGGGGTATATCAGAGTGTTACAGTGAGGGGTGTGGGATATATCAGAGTGTTACAGTGAGGGGTGTGGGATATATCAGAGTGTTACAGTGAGGGGTGTGGGATATATCAGAGTGTTACAGTGAGGGGTGTGGGATATATCAGAGTGTTACAGTGAGGGGTGTGGGATATATCAGAGTGTTACAGTGAGGGGTGTGGGGTATATCAGAGTGTTACAGTGAGGGGTGTGGGATATATCAGAGTGTTACAGTGAGGGGTGTGGGGTATATCAGAGTGTTACAGTGAGGGGTGTGGGGTATATCAGAGTGCTACAGTGAGGGGTGTGGGATATATCAGAGTGTTACAGTGAGGGGTGTGGGATATATCAGAGTGTTACAGTGAGGGGTGTGGGATATATCAGAGTGTTACAGTGAGGGGTGTGGGATATATCAGAGTGTTACAGTGAGGGGTGTGGGATATATCAGAGTGTTACAGTGAGGGGTGTGGGATATATCAGAGTGTTACAGTGAGGGGTGTGGGATATATCAGAGTGTTACAGTGAGGGGTGTGGGATATATCAGAGTGTTACAGTGAGGGGTGTGGGGTATATCAGAGTGTTACAGTGAGGGGTGTGGGGTATATCAGAGTGTTACAGTGAGGGGTGTGGGATATATCAGAGTGTTACAGTGAGGGGTGTGGGGTATATCAGTGTTACAGTGAGGGGTGTGGGATATATCAGAGTGTTACAGTGAGGGGTGTGGGGTATATCAGAGTGCTACAGTGAGGGGTGTGGGATATATCAGAGTGTTACAGTGAGGGGTGTGGGATATATCAGAGTGTTACAGTGAGGGGTGTGGGGTATATCAGAGTGTTATAGTGAGGGGTGTGGGATATATCAGAGTGTTACAGTGAGGGGTGTGGGGTATATCAGAGTGTTACAGTGAGGGGTGTGGGGTATATCAGAGTGTTACAGTGAGGGGTGTGGGATATATCAGAGTGTTACAGTGAGGGGTGTGGGATA
>NW_027592549.1:0-51273 GCF_964213995.1 Mustelus asterias | reverse complement strand
GCGCCCCCTCTCCCCCCCCTCCCCGCGCCCCCTCTCCCCCCCTCCCCGCGCCCCCTCTCCCCCCTCCCCGCGCCCCCTCTCCCCCCCTCCCCGCGCCCCCTCTCCCCCCCTCCCCGCGCCCCCTCTCCCCCCCTCCCCGCGCCCCCTCTCCCCCCCTCCCCGCGCCCCCTCTCCCCCCCTCCCCGCGCCCCCTCTCCCCCCCTCCCCGCGCCCCCTCTCCCCCCCTCCCCGCCCCCTCCCTCCGCCCCTCCTGACGCGCCCCCCTCTCCCCCCTCCCCGCGCCCCCTCTCCCCCCCTCCCCGCGCCCCCTCTCCCCCCCCTCCCCGCGCCCCCTCTCCCCCCCTCCCCGCGCCCCCTCTCCCCCCCTCCCCGCGCCCCCTCTCCCCCCCTCCCCGCGCCCCCTCTCCCCCCCCTCCCCCCGCGCCCCCTCTCCCCCCCTCCCCGCGCCCCCTCTGCCCCCCCTCCCCGCGCCCCCTCTGCCCCCCTCCCCGCGCCCCCTCTGCCCCCCTCCCCGCGCCCCCTCTGCCCCCCTCCCCGCGCCCCCTCTGCCCCCCTCCCCGCGCCCCCTCTGCCCCCCTCCCCGCGCCCCCTCTGCCCCCCTCCCCGCGCCCCCTCTGCCCCCCTCCCCGCGCCCCCTCTGCCCCCCTCCCCGCGCCCCCTCTGCCCCCCTCCCCGCGCCCCCTCTGCCCCCCTCCCCGCGCCCCCTCTGCCCCCCTCCCCGCGCCCCCTCTGCCCCCCTCCCCGCGCCCCCTCTGCCCCCCTCCCCGCGCCCCCTCTGCCCCCCTCCCCGCGCCCCCTCTGCCCCCCTCCCCGCGCCCCCTCTGCCCCCCTCCCCGCGCCCCCTCTGCCCCCCTCCCCGCGCCCCCTCTGCCCCCCTCCCCGCGCCCCCTCTGCCCCCCTCCCCGCGCCCCCTCTGCCCCCCTCCCCGCGCCCCCTCTGCCCCCCTCCCCGCGCCCCCTCTGCCCCCCTCCCCGCGCCCCCTCTGCCCCCCTCCCCGCGCCCCCTCTGCCCCCCTCCCCGCGCCCCCTCTGCCCCCCTCCCCGCGCCCCCTCTGCCCCCCTCCCCGCGCCCCCTCTGCCCCCCTCCCCGCGCCCCCTGCCTGCCCCGCGCCCCCTCTGCCCCCCTCCCCGCCCCCCTCTGCCCCTCTCTCCCGCGCCCCCTCTGCCCCCCTCCCCGCGCCCCCTCTGCCCCCCTCCCCGCGCCCCCTCTGCCCCCCTCCCCGCGCCCCCTCTGCCCCCCTCCCCGCGCCCCCTCTGCCCCCCTCCCCGCGCCCCCTCTGCCCCCTCCCCGCGCCCCCTCTGCCCCCCTCCCCGCGCCCCCTCTGCCCCCCTCCCCGCGCCCCCTCTGCCCCCCTCCCCGCGCCCCCTCTGCCCCCCTCCCCGCGCCCCCTCTGCCCCCCTCCCCGCGCCCCCTCTGCCCCCCTCCCCGCGCCCCCTCTGCCCCCCTCCCCGCGCCCCCTCTGCCCCCTCCCCGCGCCCCCTCTGCCCCCCTCCCCGCGCCCCCTCTGCCCCCCTCCCCGCGCCCCCTCTGCCCCCCTCCCCGCGCCCCCTCTGCCCCCCTCCCCGCGCCCCCTCTGCCCCCCTCCCCGCGCCCCCTCTGCCCCCCTCCCCGCGCCCCCTCTGCCCCCCTCCCCGCGCCCCCTCTGCCCCCCTCCCCGCGCCCCCTCTGCCCCCCTCCCCGCGCCCCCTCTGCCCCCCTCCCCGCGCCCCCTCTGCCCCCCTCCCCGCGCCCCCTCTGCCCCCCTCCCCGCGCCCCCTCTGCCCCCCTCCCCGCGCCCCCTCTGCCCCCCTCCCCGCGCCCCCTCTGCCCCCCTCCCCGCGCCCCCTCTGCCCCCTCCCCGCGCCCCCTCTGCCCCCCTCCCCGCGCCCCCTCTGCCCCCCTCCCCGCGCCCCCTCTGCCCCCCTCCCCGCGCCCCCTCTGCCCCCCTCCCCGCGCCCCCTCTGCCCCCCTCCCCGCGCCCCCTCTGCCCCCCTCCCCGCGCCCCCTCTGCCCCCCTCCCCGCGCCCCCTCTGCCCCCCTCCCCGCGCCCCCCTCTGCCCCCCTCCCCGCGCCCCCTCTGCCCCCCTCCCCGCGCCCCCTCTGCCCCCCTCCCCGCGCCCCCTCTGCCCCCCTCCCCGCGCCCCCTCTGCCCCCCTCCCCGCGCCCCTCTGCCCCCCTCCCCGCGCCCCCTCTGCCCCCTGGCCTCGCGCCCCTCTGCCCCCCTCCCCGCGCCCCCTCTGCCCCCCTCCCCGCGCCCCCTCTGCCCCCCTCCCCGCGCCCCCTCTGCCCCCCTCCCCGCGCCCCCTCTGCCCCCCTCCCCGCGCCCCCTCTGCCCCCTCCCCGCGCCCCCTCTGCCCCCCTCCCCGCGCCCCCTCTGCCCCCCTCCCCGCGCCCCCTCTGCCCCCCTCCCCGCGCCCCCTCTGCCCCCCTCCCCGCGCCCCCTCTGCCCCCCTCCCCGCGCCCCCTCTGCCCCCCTCCCCGCGCCCCCTCTGCCCCCCTCCCCGCGCCCCCTCTGCCCCCCTCCCCGCGCCCCCTCTGCCCCCCTCCCCGCGCCCCCTCTGCCCCCCTCCCCGCGCCCCCTCTGCCCCCCTCCCCGCGCCCCCTCTGCCCCCCTCCCCGCGCCCCCTCTGCCCCCCTCCCCGCGCCCCCTCTGCCCCCCTCCCCGCGCCCCCTCTGCCCCCCTCCCCGCGCCCCCTCTGCCCCCCTCCCCGCGCCCCCTCTGCCCCCCTCCCCGCGCCCCCTCTGCCCCCCTCCCCGCGCCCCCTCTGCCCCCCTCCCCGCGCCCCCTCTGCCCCCCTCCCCGCGCCCCCTCTGCCCCCCTCCCCGCGCCCCCTCTGCCCCCCTCCCCGCGCCCCCTCTGCCCCCCTCCCCGCGCCCCCTCTGCCCCCCTCCCCGCGCCCCCTCTGCCCCCCTCCCCGCGCCCCCTCTGCCCCCCTCCCCGCGCCCCCTCTGCCCCCCTCCCCGCGCCCCCTCTGCCCCCCTCCCCGCGCCCCCTCTGCCCCCTCCCCGCGCCCCCTCTGCCCCCCTCCCCGCGCCCCCTCTGCCCCCCTCCCCGCGCCCCCTCTGCCCCCCTCCCCGCGCCCCCTCTGCCCCCCTCCCCGCGCCCCCTCTGCCCCCCTCCCCGCGCCCCCTCTGCCCCCCTCCCCGCGCCCCCTCTGCCCCCCTCCCCGCGCCCCCTCTGCCCCCCTCCCCGCGCCCCCTCTGCCCCCCTCCCCGCGCCCCCTCTGCCCCCCTCCCCGCGCCCCCTCTGCCCCCCTCCCCGCGCCCCCTCTGCCCCCCTCCCCGCGCCCCCTCTCCCCCCCTCCCCGCGCCCCCTCTCCCCCCCTCCCCGCGCCCCCCCTCCCCGCGCCCCCTCTCCCCCCCTCCCCGCGCCCCCTCTCCCCCCCTCCCCGCGCCCCCTCTCCCCCCCTCCCCGCGCCCCCTCTCCCCCCCTCCCCGCGCCCCCTCTCCCCCCCCTCCCCGCGCCCCCCCTCCCCCCCCACCCCGCGCCCCCCCTCCCCCCCCACCCCGCGCCCCCCCTCCCCCCCCACCCCGCACCGCCCCGCACCCCCCTCCCCCGCGCTCCCCCCGGCCCTCACCCCCCCGCACCCACACACCCCCCCCCCCCCCCCCGCACCCCTCCCCCCAGAACAATTACAATTCATGCTACATGGTATGACCAGGTTGGCATGGATCGACTTGCCAACCAATCGGCGCCCTTTTCTCCTGCAGTGTAAATTGTTGTGGTCATTTGAAATTTAGTTTTCTTGTGTTTGCCCTGAAGTGTGCAGGATGAAGAGGAATATCTCTTCTGCTCAAGATCCAAGTTCTCCCAAATGACCCTTTGATTATTGTTACCCGTCAGTTGTCGTGTAGACAGATTGGGGCTGTTTGTGATTCCTGCTTTGAATAGTTTGCAAATTTTGAACACTACCTGATTTTTGGGGAGTTCGGATTTGTTTTCTGGGGAAGCAGCAATCGGGTGATGTCCCTTTTGGTTTTTGACCTCACAGTGAATGTCAATTATTATTTCCTCTGTGTTTAGCAAATTTTAGCTGAGCTAATCTTGAGGCAATAAGCAATGTCCGAGGCTGCATAATATTCTATATGTTCAACTAATGCTGTCATCCTATTTGTACTGGGGGTTAGAATCGGGGACAAGCAGCACTGAGTGAGTGAATGGCAAAAGTGAAGCTTTTGTGGGTCATCACAGTGTGGCTTGACCCCACCCTCAACTGCCCTCTGCAGCCCCTGCCTGTGGTCAAAGCAGGCATACAGTCTGGTCTGGCTGCGATGTGGAACAGTCTGCTTAATGTTGGCCACCTAAATGCCAACATGGACAAGGTTGCTGGAGAGTTGTTGGTGCCTACACAATCACCTCCGCAAGCACAGAAAAATGGTAAGTTAAAAACACCTTGGGTGATGTTTAAAAGCCCGTGCCGTAGAGGCAAGGGAAAAAATTGGAAGATGTTCTTTCCCCCACCAGAAACAGTGGCGTTTTAGTGAGCTGTTTGCAATCAGATTCTTTATACGCTGCAATTTTGGGGGGGGTAAAGTTCCCGATTGTAAAGTAAAAGTAAAGTTTATTTATTAGTCACAAGTCGGCTTCCATTAACACCGCAATGAAGTTACTGTGAAATTCCCCTAGTCGCCACACTCCGGCGCCTGTTTGGGTCAATGCATCCTAACCAGCACATCTTTCAGATTGCGGGAGGAAACCGGAGCATCCGGAGGAAACCCACGCAGACACGGGGAGAACGTGCAAACTCCACACAGACGCTGACCCAAGCCGGGAATCGAACCAGGGTTCCTGGCGCTGAGAGGCAGCAGTGCTAACCACTGTGCCACCCTCCCTCTATAATGAGGTGCGAACCATTATGAGCCAAATGATTCCTGCCTTGAAGGGATTGTCCTGTGTGGAGAGAAATCGGGCCCATAGTCCTTGTAGAATGTGGCCGGGGGGTGGCCGAGAAAGAAAGAGAGGTGATCTTATTGAGAAACATCCAATACTTGGCCCTCAATGGGGTGGATGCAAGGGGGGGTGCTCCCCTGGGCTGGGGAGTTAAGAACTCGGGGTTGCAGAATAATGACCAAAAGGAAGAGCGATCTCTCCGCCTGGAGTGATGGAATCTTTACCTTGGAAAACATGGATGTCCAACTGTGTACATTCAATACAGGAAATAGAATCAGGAGGAGGTCACCAGGCCCTTCGAGCCTGCCCCGCCATTCAATATGACCATGGCTGACCTTGGCCGGCCTCAAGTGCTTCTCTCTGCCATGTCTCCATAGACATTCCTCGGTCTATCAAATATTTATCCAACTCCACTTTAAATACGTCTGACGATCCAGCCTCCACTGCCCTTTGGGGCAAAGAATTCCAAAGATTCACCACCCTCTGCGAGAAATTCCTACGCACCTCAGTTTTAGATGACTGCCCCTTTCTTGTAGCAATGCCCCCTTGTTCAAAAGTCTCCCACAAGTGAAAACTTCTCATCATCTACCCTGTAGATGATCCTCAGGATCTTGGGATAAGGTCATCCCTCACTCTTCTAAACTCCCAAGGAATACAGACCCAGACTGTTCAATCCCTCTTGATAGGACAACCCCCTCATCCCAGGGATTAGCTTGGTGAATCTCCTTTGGACTGCCTCCAGTGTTACTATATCCTTTTTTATGGAAGAATCATAGAATCCCTGCCAGTGCAGAAGGAGGCCATTCGGCCCATTGAGTCTACCCCGACACCCATCCCACCCAGGCCCTATCCCCACTTAGTTACCCTGCAAACCCCTCTAACCTATCACATCCTGGCACGCTAAGGGTTAACATAGCACGTCCAATCAACCTAACCTGCACATCTTTGGAAACCGGAGCACCCGGAGGAAACCCACGCAGACACGGGGAGGATGTGCAGACTCCGCAAAGACGGAAGAACGAATTGGGCGGCACGGTAGCACAATGGTTAGCACTGCTGCTTCACAGCTCCAGGGACCTGGGTTTGATCCCCGGCTCGGGTCACTGTCTGTGTGGAGTTTGCACATTCTCCCCGTGTCTGCGTGGGTTTCCTCCGGGTGCTCCGGTTTCCTCCCACAGTCCAAAGATGTGCGGGTTAGGTTGATTGGCCGTGCTAAAATTGCCCCTTAGTGTTCTGAGATGCGTAGGTTAGAGGGATTAGCGGGTAAAATATGTAGGGATATGGGGGTAGGGCCAGGGTGGGATTGTGGTCGGTGCAGACTCGATGGGCCGAATGGCCTCTTCCTGCACTGTAGGGTTTCTATGATTTCTATGACAGTGGCCCAAGCCGGGAATCGAACCCGGGTCCCTGGAGCTGTGAGGCAGCAGTGCTAACCACTGTGCCACCCCAAGATTTTTAGACAAGGGGACCAAAACTATATGCAGTATTACAGGTGCGGCCTCACCAACTGCGCATAGAATTACAACCAAACCTCCCTATTTTTAAACTCCGACCTCTTTGCAAGAAATACCAAAATGGCGTTTGCCGCCTTAACCACTTCTGTTACAGATGGACAAATTTTTGGATATTATGGGGATCGAGGCATGTGGATGGAGGTCCTGTCGGGGGAGGGGGGTGTAGCAGAGGTAGATGATCAGCCATGTTCTTGTGGAATGGTGATGCTGGCTCTAGGGGCTGCGTGATCTTGCTATTGCTGTTGTTTTCCAAATCAGCGTTTAGCCGCTGAGAGATCGCGACTGCTGAAGAATTTCCCTGGAGTGCACCACTGCCCAGAGCCTGGGAAATTTTACTAAAAGGAATTGGATGACTTGCTCCCTTTTCCCCCCTCGTTTTTTATTTATTTACGAGTCACACTAACGTGCTGGCGGGTGTGTGAACTCGCACGACACTGTGATTAGCTGGACACCTGATTAGGACCGCCATTCTCTCACTGAGTCATCTCTCCTGCCTTGGGGCTGTTGCTATCACTTCCCAACGTTATGGAAGTTCAAGCTATTTGGAGAAAAAGATCTATCTGACCTATTTGTAATACCCCTCTTTGCACACCATCCATTCCCCCCGACCCCGCCAATTGGCTGTACCACTGGTATTTTCTATCTTGCACTAGCTTTGACTGGATAAAGATGTCCTGTAGTCATACGTCACAGGAGGCCACTTGGCCCATCATATCATGCTGGCTCTATGGAAGAGTTATCCAGTTCCCTTCTTATTTCCTCATAGCAATGCAGATTTTCTTTTCCCTTTTTGACTATCCCTCAGCTATTTAATTATCTGTTAGCACTTAGGAGATGTCACGGTGGCAGGGTGATTAGCACTGCTGCCTCACAACACCGGGGACTGTCTGTTGTGGAGTCTGCACGTTCTCCCCGTGTCTGCGTGGGTTTCCTCCGGGTGCTCCGGTTTCCTCCCACACTCCAAAGATGTGCAGGCTAGGTTGATTGACCATGCTAAATTGCCCTCGCGCCGGGATTAGGAGGGTAAATATATTGGGGTTTTGGGATGGGGCCTGGGTGAGATTGTTGTCGGTGCAGGCTCGACGGGCTAAATGTCGTCCTCCTGCATTGTAAATTCCACGATTCTCATGGATCGTAGCGAAATGGATCCGGGATATGGGGAGAAGATGGGACCTGGACATTGAATTTGATGATCAAAATGAATGGCAGAGCAGGCTCGAAGGGCCTACTTCTGCTTTTATTTTCGATATATCCAAGTTCCTGCCGAGTCCACTTCCACCACCCTGTCATTCCAGTCTTTCCCTTGAAAGGTTTTAACCATTTCCTGCATTTCCATAACCCCTTTCACAACATCTACAAGTGCTTTACTGACCCGGCTTGGAAACGGGGGGGGGGATAAATGTTCATCCCTCAGACCTTGATCTGAGCAACTGGGCAGAGTTGAGGCTTATTTGACTCGCTGCCCAACGTGAGAGTGCCTAACCCCGTACATTGCAGGGATTCAATGCGGGGACTGCCCTGCTCTGTCCGGCTCAGCTAGGGATCCTCCACCTTCGAGATCTCCGAGACGAGAGAGAAAACGGATCCAGAACCTGGCCGTGCGTGTGGGAGCTTGCCGTGCGCATGTCGGCTTGCCGGATTTCCTGCACTACCCTACAGCAGGTGAATATGCGGTTAGCACTGCTGCCTCACAGTGCCAGGGACCTGGGTTCGATTCCCAGCTTGGGGTCACTGTCTGTGCGGAGTTTGCACGTTCTCCCCGTGTCTGCGTGGGTTTCCTCCGGGTGCTCCGGTTTCCTCCCACAGTCTGAAAGACGTGCTGGTTAGGGTGCGTTGACCCAAACAGGCGCCAGAGAGTGTGGCGACCGGGGAAATTTCACAGTAACTTCATTGCAGTGTTAATGTAAGCCTTACTTGTGACACTAATAAATGAACTTGACTTTTTTGGCTGTTGCAGTGTCCTGCATTTGTGACGGGCACAATGTTTACCGACATTGTTTACCGACATTGTTTCACCACTTTGCTGTCCTTTGACTTTCCTGCTGTACTCGCTGGGGGAGTTTGCCTGAACTGTGTTCCTGTCCCGTGTGTGTGTGAGTGAGAGCCGAGTACAAGGAAGTAAATATAGGTGTGTTTGGTCAGGTGGAAGTCAAGGTGATCAGCTTGAGTGAAGGGCAAGATAGACCGTCAGCTTTCAATAACAAGCGATTCACTTTCTAATTTGTAGCTCTTCTGCCCAGTTTACTGGTCTTGAGTGGGAAGAAGTCGAGAACGCGGTGATGGGAAGGACTCAGCCAGTGAGCATTCAGTCGTGGGTGGCGCAGTGGGTTAGCGCTGCTGCCTCACAGCGCCAGGGACCCGGGTTTGATTCCCGGCTCGGGTGACTGTCTATGCGGAGTCTGCACGTTCTCCCCAATAAATAAAACTTTAAAAACTTGAGTGTTCTTCTGTCCTATTCAGTGCAGCCCTGGGGTTCTGACAGGGAGGGGTGTGTGGAGTGCATGTACTTTACTTCACAGTGGCACAGTGGTTAGCACTGCTGCCTCACAGCGCCAGGGACCCGGGTCTAATTCCGACCTCGGGTGACTGTGTGGTGTTTGCACAATCTCCCCATGTCTGCGTGGGTTTCTCTCCCCCCAGTTTCCTTCCACACTCCAAAGATATGCAGTTGGGGTGGATTGGCCATGCTAGATTTCCCTTAGTATCGGGGGGATTACTAGGGCGGCACAGTGGGTTAGCACTGCTGCCTCACGGATTCAATTCCTGGCTCGGATGACTGTGCGGAGTCTGTACGTCCTGCCCGTGTCTGCATGGGTTTCCTCCGGATGCTCCGGTTTCCTCCCACAGTCTGAAAGACATTGCACTGGCCGTGCTAAATTCTCCCTCAGTGTACGGACGACACGCACCAGAGTGCGACGACTAAGGGATTTTCACTTCATTGCAGTGTTAATGTAAGCCTTACTTGTGACACTAATAAATAAACTAAGCTGGGGCCTGGGTGAGATTGTAGTCAGTTCAAGCTCGATGGGCTCCTTGTGCACTGTAGGGATTCGATGTGCAGCAAGTGGGTGGGGCAAGGCGGGGGGGGCATGTATGTGCAGTGATGGGGTGGGGGGAGAGTGTGTGTGTTGATGCAGCGCAGGGAGTGAGTGCGTTTGTATGTAAAATGCACCGTCAGGCGCACCAGTTTCGGGCGCCGTGAAGCATCTGCGATCTCCCCCTCCCCCCGCTGATTTTTCACATTCGGATGTCTTGTTAACACTCGCTGTGTCAGCTCACACTTGATGAAGTTTCAGATGTGCTCACTGCCTGCTACAATATCCCACTATGATTCAGCACCTTTTGAGGGTGGGAGGTGAAAACAGCCTGTAATAGGAACTTGTCATCTTGAACAATGCAAGTTTTGCTCGAAACCATTTTGTGTCCAGCCAGCGTGGAGCAAATTGGCAGAGTAAAGTGACAAAAAGCCCGACAAAGTACTGTTTGTCCCCTGGCAGACATTGCGTACTTTGTACTGATAGTGGGCATTTGTGAGGCTGGTACCGCGCTGTACTTGCTGGGTCAGAGAGTTGAGTGTGGGTGGGGTGCTTTTTGGAGGTTAGGCAGCCTGCACCAAGTCTCTGCTTTCAGCCTTGGTTTGCGTCATAAACCTGCAGCTCCGTGCAAGCACCATCTGTGGGCTGCAATGTACCTGTTTGTGGATTTAGATGACAGCTGCTCTTATCAACTCGGCTGATCTGGCATCATAGGATCTCACAGTGCAGAAGGAAGCCATTCAGCCCATCGAGTCTGCATCGGCTACAGTTCCACCCAGGCCCCCCCCACCCCACCGCATAACCCCATGCATTTACCCTGCTAATCTCCCTGACACTATTGGTCAATTTAACATGGCCAATCCACCAAGCCTGCACATTATTGGGCTGTGGGAGGAAATTGGAGCACCCGGAGGAAACCCACGCGGATGCGGGGAGAACTTGCAAACTTCACACAGACAGTGACCCAAGGCCGGAATCGAACCTGGGTCCCTGGCGCTGTGAGGCAGTCGTGTGTCACCCTGGCTGGAGAAACAAGCTATCTGACTATGCTGTCTGGATAATATTTTCCCCCATCTGTTTATTAATGTATCTTCCCTCCCTGAGCCTCCTTTAAGTTGCTCCTTAAAACCTACTGGTATTACTTTGGTTACTGTCCTACCAGCTCCTAATGCAGCTCCGTCAAATGCTGTGAATGCAGTGTATTATGTTCTCCTCATTATATAAACGCAACTTGTTGCATAGATTCCCTGCATAATGTGTCCACTGATGTCATCCATCTCCAAATCCAGTCAGCGAGTGTTGTTCGCTCTCTGGCTATGGAATGGGTAGAGGTGGCACAGTGGTTAGCACTGCTGCCTCACAGCGCCAGAGACCCGGGTTCAATTCTGACCTCTGGTCACTGTGTGGAGTCTGCACGTTCTCCCCGTGTCTGCATGGGTCTTTTTCATTCATGGGACATGGGCGTCGCTGGCTGGCCAGAAATTATTGCCCATGCCTAGTTGCCCCTTGAGAAGGTGATGGTGAGCTGCCGCCTTGAATCGCTGCAGTCCATGTTCTGTGGGTTGACCCACAATGCCGTTAGGGAGGGAATTCCAGGATTTTGACCCAGCGACTGCGAAGGAACGGCAATATATTTCCAAGTCAGGATGGTGAGTGGCTTGGAGGGGAACTTGCAGGTGGTAGTGTTCCCGTTTATCTGCTGCCCTTTTCCTTCTAGATGAAAGTGATCGTGGGTTTGGAAGGTGCTGTCTAAGGGTCTTTGGTGAGTTGCTGCAGTGCATCTTGTAGATAGTACACACTGCTGCTACTGAGCATCGGTGGTGGAGGGAGTGAACATTTGTAGATGTGGTGCCAATCAAGCGGAGCTGCTTTGTCCTGGATGGTGTCGAGCTTCTTGTGTTGTTGGAGCTGCACCCATCCAGGCAAGTGGGGAGTATTCCATCACACTCCTGACTTGTCCCTTGTCGATGGTGGATAGGCTTCGGGGAGTCAGGAGGTGAGTTACTCACTGCAGTATTCCCAGCCTCTGACCTGCTCTTGTAGCCACTGTGTTTATGTGGTGAGTCCAGTTGAGTTTCTGGTCAATGGTAACCCCAAGGATGTTGACAGTGGGGGATTCAGTGATGGTTACACCATTGAATGTCAAAGGGCGGTGGTTAGAGTGTCGCTTATTGGTGATGGTCATTGCCTGACATTTGTGTGGCGCGAATGTTACTTGCCACTTGTCAGCCTGAGCCTGGATATTGTCCAGATCGTGTTGCATTTGGACATGGACTGCTTCAGTATCTGAGGAGTCACGAATGGTGCTGAACATTGTGCAATCATCAGCGAACATCCCCACTTCTGACCTTATGGGGGGAAGGTCATTGATGAAGCAGCTGAAGATTGAGCCTAGGACACTACCCTGAGGGACTCCAGAGATGTCCTGGAGCTGAGATGACTGACACTCCACAACCACAACCATCTTCCTACGTGCCAGGTATGACTCCAACCAGCGGAGAGTTTTCCCCCTGATTCCCATTGATTCCAATTTCACTAGGGCTCCTTGATGCCACACTCGGTCGAATGCGGCCTTGATGTCAAGGGCTGTCACTCTCACCTCACCTCTGGAATTCAGCTCTTTTGTCCATGTTTGAACCAAGGCTGTAATGAAGTCAGGAACTGAGTGACCCTGGCGAAACACAAACTGGGCGTCACTGAGCAGGTTATTGCTGAGCAGGTGCTGCTTGATAGCACTGTCGATGACCCCTTCCATCACTTTACTGATGATCGAGAGTAGACTGATTGGGCGGAAATTGGCTGGGTTGGATTTGTCCTGCTTTTTGTGAAATGGATCTACCTGGGCAATTCTCCACATTGTTGGGTAGATGCCAGTGTTGTAACTGTACTGGAAGAGCTTGGCAAGGGGAGCGGCAAGTTCTGGAGCACAAGTCTTCAATGCTATTGCTGGAATGTTATCAGGGCCCATTGCCGTTGCAGTATCCAGTGCCTCCAACCGTTTCTTGATATCACGTGGAGTGAATCAAATTGGCAGGAGACTGGCATCTGAGATGCTGGGGACCACTGGAGGAGGCCGAGATGGAGCATTCACTCGGCACCTCTGGCTGAAGATTGCTGCGAATACTTCAGCCTTATCTTTTGCACTGATGTGCTGGGCTCCTCCATCATTGAGGACGGGGATATTTGTGGAGCCTCCTCCTCCAGTGAGTTGTTTAATTGTCCTCCACCATTCCCGACTGGATGTGGAAGGACTGCAGAGCTTAGATCCGATCCATTGGTTGTGGGATCGCTTAACTCTGTCTATCACTTGCTGTTTTTGCCGCGTGGCATGCAAGTAGTCCTGTTTTGTAGCTTCATCAGGTTGACACCTCATTTTTAGGTATGCCTGGTGCTGCTCCTGGCATCCTCTCCTGCACTCTCCATTGAACCAGGGTTGATCCCCTGGCTGGATGGTAATGGTTGAGTGGGGGATATGTTGGGCCATGAGGTTGCAGATTGTGTTGGGAGTACAATTCCTCTGCTGTTGATGGCCCACAGCGCCTCATGGATGCCCAGTTTTGAGTTGCTGGATCGGTTCGAAGTCTGTCCCATTTAGCACGGTGATAGAGCCAATAACAATGAAGGTTATTCTCAATGTGAAGGCGGGACTTCGTCTCCACAAGGACTGTGCGGTGGTCACTCTTACCGATACTGTCCATGGACAGATGCATCTGAAGCTGGCAGATTGGTGCGGGTGAGGTCAAGTATGCTTTTTCCTCTTGTTGGTTCCTTCACCACCTGCTGTAGACACAGTCTAGCAGTTATATCCTTTAGGACCCAACCAGCTCGATCAGCGCTGCTGCCGAGCTACTCTTGGTGGACATTGAAATCCCCCACCCAGAGTACATTTTGTGCCCTTGCCACCCTCAGTGCTTCCTCCAAGTGTTGTTCAACATGGAGGAATACCGATTCATCAACCAAAGGAGGACGGTACGTGGTAAAGGGTTAACCTCAAGCCATGAGACTTCATAGGGTCCGGAGTCGATGTTAAGGACTCCCAGGGCAACTCCCACCCGACTGTATATCACTGCCGCCACCTCTGCTGGGTCTGTCCTGCCGCTGGAACAGGACATATCCAGGGATGGTAATGGTGGTGTCTGGGGTGTTATCTGTAAGGTATGATTCCGTGAGAATGACTGTTAGGCTGTTGCTTAACTAGTCTGTGAGACAGCTCTCCCAATTTTGGCACTAGCCCTCAGATGTTAGTAAGGAGGACTTTGCAGGTTCGACAGGGCTGTTTATTTCCTCTGGATGCTCCGGTTTCCTCCCACAGTCCAAACATGCGCAGGTTAGGTGGATTGGCCATGCTAAGTTTCCCTTTAGTTTTGGGGCGATCAGAAGGGTAAATACGTGGGGTAACGGGATAGGGCCTGCTATGGGATTGTTGTAGGTGCCGTCTCGATGGGCCGAATCGCCTCTTTCTGCAGTGTAGGGCTTCTATGATCCTCGGAGGTGGAATTATCACTAATTAATTTTGTATTCAGCTGGTATTCCCACATTTGTACATTCTGGCAGGAATCCCTGGGACAGAAACCAGGTTTTCCTTCAGAACCAGGGTGCCGAGATCAGAATAATCACAACCTTGTCGCAGCTTGTTTACTGCTTTACATACCCTTGAGGTCCAGAATGTCACGATTGCTTTCCAGTTAGGTATCAGCTGTGGCAAATTATCCCTTTGGTGAGGTGAGGAGTTCAGGCGAGTTTGGTGAAAATGACCTCTGGGCGCATGGGATACAGGCACCTTGTCGCGTTACCATAAATGTACTGTTCTCCCTCCAGGCAACAAGTAGGAAAGTAACCAGCCCAACTCTCTCTGCTCCGGTCGTGGGAACATTGATTTTTCATTGGATTTTGGAGCTACCAACAGATTGTCTGTTTCTGTTCCCGAGCAGGGGGCTGAGTGAGGCCAGCATGCTGGAAGGAGTGATGGAGATTGCAGAGTGTTATCTTGCCCATGGCCAGGGTGGTAAACTGTAATCAGTTGTCCCTCGATTTGAGGATGTTTGTCCATCACCGAATCCCTACAGTGCAGATTTGGCTCATCAAGCCTGCTTGGACAGCAATCCCAATCAGGCCCTATCCCTGTAACCCGACGCATTTACCCCGCTAATCCCTCTGACACTAAGAGGCAATTTTTGGCATAGCCAATTAAACTTTTGTAGTGTTATCATAGAAACCCTACAGTACAGAAAGAGGCCATTCGGCCCATCGAGTCTGCACCGACCACAATCCCACCCAGGCCCTACCCCCATATCCCTACATATTTACCCACTAATCCCTCTAACCTACACATCCCAGGACACTAAGGGCAATTTTTAGCATGGCCAATCAACCTAACCGGCACATCTTTGGACTGTGGGAGGAAACCGGAGCACCCGGAGGAAACCCGTTGGAGGAAGCCCACGCAGACACGGGGGTGGTGTGCAAACCCCACGCAGGCCGGAATTGAACCCGGGTCCCTGGTGAGGCAGCAGTGCTAACCACTGCGCCACCGTGTCACGCTGAATCTACCGAATTCCAGGTAGAAACCAGAGCAGCTGCCATGGGTCTTCATGTGAGCGTACAGTTCAGTTTTTTGAGGTGCAGATCTTTGGGTACTTGGGGCAGGGCATCCCATTAGATATTGGGGTTGTAATTTAGGAATTGCTTCCGTTTCTCTCCTGTGTTGCTGCTCTGTCTCATCGTTAGGTGCAGGGACACGGTGCGTGATGCAGCTTGATGGACAAGTAGTTGTCATTTTGAATGTTGGGTAGCAAGCTCATCCCAGTTAATGTCAAAGCTGCTGTGCTTCAAGGAGAGTTTGCGTGTCTTTAAACTGTTTTCTTGAGGGTCATGTGCCTGATTTTATTTAACATGGGGACGTTTCAGCTCCATCATCGTCCTGGCAGATTAATATCAGGTTTTAGTAATCATAGAATCCCTACAGTGCCGAAGGAAACCATTTGGCCCATCAAGCCTGCACCGACTACAATCCCACCCAGGCCCTATCCCAGTAGCCCCACACATTTATCCTACTAATCCCCCTGACACTAAGGGGCAAATTAACATGGCCAATCAACCTAATGTGGGTGGCACAGTGGTTGGCACTGCTGCCTCACAGCGCCAGGGACCCGGGTTTGATTCCCGACCTCGGGTCAGTGTCTGTGTGGAGTTTGCACGTTCTCCCCATGTCTGCGTGGGTTTCCTCCGAGTGCTCTGGCTTCCTCCCATAGTCTGAAAGACGTGCTGGTTAGGGTGCATTGACCCGAACAGGCGTCGGAGTGTGGCGACTAGGGGAATTTCACAGTAGCTTCATTGCAGTGTTAATGCCAGCCTTACTTGTGACTAACAAATAAACTTTAATCTTGTGTGGGAGGAAACCTAGGGGGAGGCGATGGCCTAGTGATATTATCGCTAGACTATTAATCCAGAAACTCAGCTAGTGTTCTGGGGACCCGGGTTCAAATCCCGCCACGGCAGATAGTGGAATTTGAATTCAATATAAAATATCTGGAATTAAGAATTTACTGATGACCATGAATCGATTGTCGGAAAAACCATCTGGTTCACTAATGTCCCTTTAGGGAAGGAAATCTGCGGCCCTTACCCGGTCTGGCCTACATGTGATTTCAGAGCCACAGCAATTGATTCCCAACTGTCCTCAGGCAACTAGGGATGGGCAACAAATGCTGGCCCAGCCAGCGATGCCGATGTTTCACGAATGAATGAATAAACAGGAGCACCCGGAGGAAACCCACACAGAGACGGGGAGATTGTGCAAACTCCACATCGTCACCTGAGGCCGGAATTGAACCCGGGTCCCTGGCTCTGAGAGACGACAGTGCAAACCACTGTGCCACCCATGATGGCTTGGACCACCTTGGCACTGCAGCCACTTGCCATCTTCGCAGCTTTTGAGGTGTCCCGTCTTCTTAGGCTTGTTCTGCCACCTTGGACCTTTTGGATCTCGCTGCCATTGGCACCTTCCCTGACCTTGCCTAACATGGGGATGCCCTTTCCAGGAGCAAGGAACATCCGATGGCATCTCCCTCGGGAATGAATAAACCTCTCCACCACAATAAAGAGCAGAAAAGCAGCGTGTGTTCTGTGATTACGCTAAGCTGCTGCTGAATTGAGTGAAATTGGTGCTGGTTCAGTATTTTAATTTTCACACACACTGGAACAGTGATAAAGGCATTGCTTGTCTGAAACTGGTTGCATTTAACAGCCGTGTCAGTAAGGACTTCACGCTGGTGTGAGTGTATGCATTTCAAGCCTGCGTCTACCTTGCCAATCTGTTCCCAGAATCTGACAGAGCTGTTTTACGGCCCATTCCTTCTCCTGCAGCTGAGTGGCTTGTGAGATAGTGATTTAATCGACTTGTAACCTGACCACAGCCCCAAGCGGAATTCACAGCACCGAAACGGGCCATTTTGCTCAACACTCTGCCAGTGTTTTAGCTCCACACAAGTCCCATTCCACCTTGCTATATTAGCAAACAATCCCAACAGCCATCGTGGTCATTATTTTTGCTAGTTCCAACCTGCAGATTATTTATCAAATCCAATTTTAGAGTCGTGCAGTACAGAAGAGGCGCTTTGGCCCATCAAGTCCGCACTGACGAAACTACCCTAAATCTATGCAAATCCAACTTGCCAGCAATTGGCCCATTGCCTTGAATGTTACGATGTTTCAGTCCACGTACTGTTTAAAGGTTGAGGTGGCTGCAGTAACTGGAGCACTGTACCGCTGAAGCACTCCCCCTGCAGGAAAGGATGTCCCGAGGCATGGCGCATTGGGGAAACCATGCAGACGCTACGACAACGGATGAATGAACACCGCTCGACAATCACCAGGCAAGGCTGTTCTCTTCTTGTGGGGGAGCACTTCAGCGGTCACGGGCATTCAGCCTCTGATCTTCGGGTAAGCGTTCTCCAAGGCGGCTTTCACGACACGCAACAGCGCAGAGTCGCTGAGCAGAGACTGATAGCCAAGTTCCGCACACATGAGGACGGCCTCAACCGGGATGTTGGGTTTATGTCACGCTATCAGTAACCCCCACAGCTTGCCTCCTGGACTTGCAGAATCTTACTGGCTGTCCTGTCTGGAGACAATACGCATTTCTTTAACCTGTGCCTAATACTCCCTCCACTCACATTGTCTGTATCTTTAAGACCTGGTTGGCTGTAGAGATTCGCATTCTAATCAGTATTCTGTAACTTGAGTTTGTGTCTCTGTGTGCCTTGTTTATGAGCAGATATCCACTCCATCTGACGAAGGAGCAGCACTCCGAAAGCTAATGGCATTTGCTACTGAATAAACCTGTTGGACTTTAACCTGGTGTTGTTAAAACTCTTGCTGTTCTTTGAATCCACACAACGAAATGCAATTTAACTTTAACACCAAGACTGGCCAAGATCCTGGCTGATGTTTATTGAGAAGTATAAGTCTTTGATTCACAGTTCCTGTTTGCTTTGAAACTGCAAACTCCAGCCTGCCAGTTGAATCGATGTCACTTACACCAGGAAGTTGCTTTGAGATTAGGTTTGCCTCTTCTCTCAGTTCTCCAAACTGGCACGCCATTTTAATCCCTGAACTGTTTACGGTCTGATGACAAATCATTTGTGTTTTTATTCATATGTGGGTATCACTGGCTGGCCAGCATTTATTAGTAAGAAGTCTCCCAACACCAGGTTAAAGTCGAACAGGTTTATTTGGAATCATGAACTTTCAGAGCGCTGCTCCTTCATCAGGTGAGTGGAGAGTTGGGTTCACAAACAGGGGCTATGTAGACACAGATTCAATTGCAAGATAATGGTTGGAATGCGAGTCTTTACAGGTACAGACAATGCGAGTGGAGAGAGGGTTAATCACAGGTTAAAGAGGTGTGTATTGTCTCCAGCCAGGACAGTTAGTGAGATTTTGCAAGCCCAGGCAAATCGTGGGGGTTACAGGTAGTGTGACACAAGCCCAAGATCCCGGTTGAGGCCGTCTTCATGTGTGCGGAACTTGGCTATCAGTTTTTGCTCAGTGATTCTGCGTTGTCGTGTGTCGTGAAGGCCGCCTTGGAGAACGCTTACCCGAAGATCGGAGGCCGAATGCCCGTGACTGTTGAAGTGTTCCCCGACAGGAAGAGAACACTCCTGCCTGGTGATTGTCGAGCGGTGTCCGTTCATCCGTTGTCGCAGCGTCTGCATGATCTCCCCCAATGTACCATGCCTCGGGACATCTTTTCCTGTTGCCCATTTATTGCCCATGTCTAGTTGCCTTTGGAGGGCAGTTAACCACGTTGCTGTGGAGTCACATGTAGGCCACGTGTAGGGTAAGGACGGGGCAGATTTCCTTCCCTAAAGGGCATTAATGAACCAGATGGGTTTTTCTGACAATCGACAATGATTTCATGGTCATCAGTAGATTCTTAATTCCAGATATTTTTTTATTGAATTCAAATTCCACCACCTGCCGTGGCGGGATTCGAACCCGGGTCCCCAGAACATCAGTTGAGTTTCTGGATTAATAGTCTAGCGATAACACCACTAGGCCATCACCTCTCCATAGGGTGACACTGCCGCCAGAATCATTGCTCTACACATTGCCACCTTTGTGGAGCCTGTGGGAGAGGGGGGAAAGAGTTCTTAAAAATCAGCAATCTAAAGTTTTGTTGGGTGTCATGTGCTTGCACAGCTTGAATTTGGGACACAGCCCTCCCTCGAGCACAGACACTTTCACTCACCGTGACAGAGGAACAAAGGAATTAGGAGCAGAAGTAGGCCATTCAGCCCTTCGAGCCTGCTCCGCCATTCAATCAGATCATGGCTGCTCTCTCCCTGTTCACAAATCCACCTCCCCACCTGATCCCCATTTTCCTTTATCCCATTTCTTTAATCAGAAATATATCTATCTCCTTGAAACCATTCAATGATTCAGACTCCACCGCGCTACGGGGCAGCGAGTTCCACAAATTCACCACCCCCTGCGAGAAGTAGTTCCTCATCTCAGTTTTAAATCTACCGCCTCTCAACCTTTACCCACTTGTTTACAGGCAGAAGGGGAAACATTTGGTCTGTACCAAAGTAAAGTTTGTTTATTAGTCACAAGTAAGGCTTACATTAACACTGCAATGATGTTACTGTGAAATTCCCCTAGTCGCCTGTTTGGGTCAACGCACCCTAACCAGCAATTCTTTCAGGGAGGAAACCGGAGCACCCGGAGGAAACCCATGCAGACACGGGGAGAATGTGCAAACTGCACACAGACAGTGACCCAAGCCAGGAATCGAACCCAGGTTCCTGGCGCTGTGAGGCAGTAGTACTAACCACTGTGCCACCCATATATTTAAAGTACATTTACTTTATCAATCCTTTTTGGTATTTTATATATCTCCATCAGGTCCCCTCTCATCCTCCTAAACTCCAGTGAGTATAAGCCCAAACTATTTAATCTCTCCTCATACAGATTCAATCTGGTGAATCTCCTCTGAACAGCATCCAATGCCCCCACACCCTTCCTCATAAGGAGACCAAAACTGGGCGCAGTACACTGGATGTGGTCTCACCCACATCCTATTCAGTGAGTTATACCCGGGAGCTGGGTTCCTGACCATCCACGTTAGACTGGTGGCAGATTCTAATGCCCCAGTCATCAACTAGCTGAGGTGAACACATCTGGCACAGACGAGAAGAACATCTGAACTTAACCATCCGGTCCCACCTGCCAATTCCCCTACTTTTTGTATGTTTTTTTTCAATTCTTTTTGCAGTCACTCTCAATCTGGGCTTCTCTGGCATTGTTTAACCAAGAAAGTGGTGGCGTGCCATTCTTATGAACTACTATGGAATAAAATGTTGTAGAATCCTTACAGTGCAGAAGGAGGCCATTCAGCCCATCGGGTCTGCATTGACTCCCCGACAGAGCATCTTACCCAGACCCACTCCCTGCCCTATCCCCACATGTTTATCCTGCTAATCCATCTAACCTACACATCTCTGGACACTATGGGGTAATTTAGCATGGCCAATCCACCTAACCTACACATCTTTGGACACCAAGGGGCAATTTACCATGGCCAATCCACCTAACCCACACATCTTTGAACACCAAGGGGCAATTTAGCATGGCTAATCCACCTAACCTGTACATCTTTGGACACTATGGAGCAATTTATCATGGCCAATCCACCTAACCTACACATCTTTGGACACCAAGGGGCAATTTGTCATGGCCAATCCACCTAACCTACACATCTTTGGATGCCAAGGGGCAATTTAGCATGGCCAATCCACCTAACCACGTCTTTAGAGTGTGGGAGGAAACCGGAGCACCCAGAAAACCACGCAGACACCAGAAGAATGTGCAAACTCCACACAGATTGTGACCCGAGACCAGAATCAAACCCGGGTCTCTGGCGCTGTGAGGCAGCAGTGCTAACCACTGCAAATTCCAGACCTTGGGATCCAGACAGATGAGGACACATCAGAGAGCAGATCTGGAGCAACTCCGAGCTCTCGGAGTGTCGGGGAGGGGCCAGTAATGTCAGCGAACACGGGTGGCCTGGAATTGGTGCAAGTTGGGATCCAGGCTACGTAGCTCTGGGTGTGTCTCATGGTTGGAAGGTGTGTGAGGCTGTAGAGCAGTTGCGTCTGGAGGTAAAGGGTGAGGAGTTCAGCGAAGATGGGCTGAGCAAAAGGCACGGTATTGCAGAGGTGGGAAAGGGCGTGGTTGTTAATTAGGGCAGTGACTAATGTCACTCGCTATCAAGCTGTAAATCAATAATGGATCCTAGGAGCCCCACCAACATCTGTGAGCAGCAGCCTGCAAGGAGCCCGTTCCTTAATTAGATAGAAAATGAATGGGGAGGGGGGTAAACACAAGCAGTTGTTTTTGTGCTATGTGCAGAGTAAGCAGCTCTGTGTTTTTTAAATTTTATATTTTGAATGTTTGCCTGTGTATGGGAGCAGACTTCTGTCACTCCGTCGGCAGGTAACTGTAAATAATCCTAACTACTTTTGCGTGCAACTTTTGTTCTTCAAGAGTAAGTCATTATGTGAAGCATTGGTGGTAAGCATTGTTTAGAAGATGTGTTCCAGTATAATGGGTGTAAATATATATGTTCAGTGTGGTTACGAAACAGTTACTCCCTTCATTTGCTCCTTGCCCAACTCTCCCAAAGGTGCCGTCTTATCTCGTCCTGTTGGCTCTTGTTCCCTCGCGCAGCTAAACCCAATCCTGTCGTCACTTGAGCACCAGGCGCACATTCCTGGCAGGTAGCAATCAGGAGCCCAAGGGTTTGTTGGCGGGGAACGTCGCTGGCTGGTTGTCGCCCTGTCTGCGACTGGGAATCTCGACGTAGATTTGGGATTGAATGTGGGATCTTGCTGCTCTGTGTGACTGTTCAGTGACGAGATGTGTGGGGTAAATTGTGCGCCTGCATTTCAGGCTTGTTCTATTTGTTTGCGAGATGAGTGTTACTGGTGGGGCCCAGCTTGAATTGCCCCTTGAGAAGGCGATGGCTACTGCAGCACAGTTTGACCCTTAGTTAGAGTGCCGTGGGGAAGGGAGTTCCAGGATTTTGACCCAGTCACAGTGAAGGAACAACAATATATTTCCAAGACAGGACAGTGAGTGGCTTGGAGGGGAACTTGCAGGTGGTGGTGTCCCCATGTGTCTGCTGCCCTTGTGCTTCTAGGTGGTAAAGGTCATGGGTTTGTTGAAGGAGCCTTGGTGAGTTGCAGCAGTGCATCTTGTAGATAGTACACACTGCTGCCACTGTGTGTCGGTGGTGGCGGGAGTGAATGTTTGTCGATGGGGTGCCAATCAAGCGGGACTGCTTTGTCCTGGATGGTGTTGAGCTTCTTGTGTTGTTGGAGCCGCACTGATCCAGGCAAGTGGAGAGTATTCCATCACACTCCTGACTTGTGCCCTTGTAGATTGTGCTCAGTAAGAGGTCTCACACCAGGTGAAAGTCCAAGATGTTTATTTGGAATCACGAGCTTTCGGAGCATTGCTCCTTCGTCAGGTGAGGTACTCGTCACTTGAACTCCAGGCGGTACTCACCTGATGAAGGAGCAGCGCTCTGAAAGCTCGTGATTCCAAATAAACCTGTCGGACTTTAACCTGGTGTTGTGAGACTTCTCACTGTGCCCATCCCAGTCCAACACCGGCATCTCCACATTGTAGATGGTGGACTGGCTCTGGGGGGTCAGGAGGTGAGTAACTCTCCGCAGGATTCCCAGCCTCTGATGCTATTGCAGCCCATTAGGTAGTCAGCTGATGTGTGAAGGCCCCCCCCCCGTGAGCTGACCTCATTCTGGTAGTTATCGTACACGATTCGGCAAATGATAAAAGCAAAATACTGCAGATGCTGGAATCTGAAACAAAAGCAGAATATGCTGGAAAATCTCAGTGGGTCTGACAGCATCTGTGAGGAGAGAATAGAGTCAATGTTTCCAGTCTGGATGACCCTTCGTCAGAACTGACAAATGATGAGTTCAGCTGAAACTTTGGTCTCATCCTCTGCAGTGCTGGAAATTCTAGATCTGGCTATTTTAATGCTCCCTCCACCCACATTGTCTGTATCTTTAAGACCTGGTTGGTTGTAGGGATTCGCATTCTAATCAGTATTCTGTAACTTGATTTTGTGTCTCTGTGCCCTGTTTGAGAGCGGATTTCCACTCCATCTGACGAAGGAGCAGCGCTCCAAAAGCTAATGGTATTTGCTACCAAATAAACATGTTGGACTTTAACCTGGTGTTGTTAAAACTCTAACTGTGTTCAAGAATTGACAGTCAGTGAGGGAAGCACGGACTGTCGGGCCTTATTAGAGCCGACAACCTAACCTGTATTGGGTGCAAATGGGTCTGTTTACAACAACCTGTGTTCCTACAGTTCTCTGTGGTGCAATGCTTATCTTTTTGTGACTTAGCTCTGTAGTCCTTTGTGAAATTAGTTTCCTTTCTACAGAGGAACGAAAGATTTGCATTTATGCAATGCCCTTTGTGACCTCTGTCCCAAAGCCCTTTGCAACCAAATAAGCGCAGTGTCGTCACTGTAATATCTTCGTTCTCTGACAGTTTTGTGGGTAAATATAATGCTGTGTTTTCGGGGTGAAACGTCCATCGGGTTGAACTCTGAAAACCAAGCTCAGCCTCCTCAATGGCTCAGAGCGACACCAGACCAGGGAGCTGTGCAACTGGAGATCTACCGTGCTCCAAATCTCTGATGTGTCTGGAGAATGCGTTAGAGCTGTGTGACGCTGGGCTGCAGTATTTCTGGCTTCAGGCCTGTCACTGCTGGGGGCAGTTTGAGGCCATGAGGAGGGGGGCAGGGGGGTGATGGTAAAGGTGCTTCTTACGTTGGTGTTTGCCAGCACTTAGTTTGGGGGGGGGGGTGTTGGAGGAGAGAGAGTGTTTGAAGTGAAGGAAACTTATTCTCTCTTTTTTTTGTGTCTGCATGCGGGGGTTTCCTCCGAGTGCTCCGGTTTCCCCCCTCAACCCAAAGATGTGCGGGCTAGGTGGATTGGCCGTGCTAAATTGCCCCTTAGTGTCAGGGGGACTAAGCGGGTAAATATATGGGGTTGCGGGGATAGGGACTGGGTGGGGTTGTTGTCGGTGCTCGATGGGCCAAATGGCGGCCTCCTGCACTGTAGATTCTGTGATTAGATGAGGACAGTCCTCTCCCCACTCTCAATAAGAGTGAAAACTGGGAAAGGAGAATGAGTACATCCTGAGAAGTTGGGAAACTGATGTGGGTAGGACTGGGAGAAATTAATTCAGTGAGAGTGGCGTGAGTCTTAACTTGGGAAACAAAATTAATGGTGGGGTAAATAGTTTGGGGCAAATGCCAGAGTTTACTAAATAATTCTTAACAGCTCAGGGTGGCACAGTGGGTTAGCACTGCTGCCTCACAGCGTCGGGGACCTGCTTTCGATTCCCGGCTTGGGTCACTGTCTGTGTGGAATTTGCACGTTCTCCCCGTGTCTGCGTGGGTTTCTTCCCACAGTCCGAAAGACGTGCTGGTTAGGTGTATCAGCCGTGCTAAATTCTCTGTGTACCCGAACAGGCAGCAGAGTTTGGCGACTAGGGGATTTTCACAGTAACTTCAATGCAGTGTGACTGTGAGCCTACTTGTGACACTAATAAAATAAACTTGAAACAAAAAAGCTCTTGCCCTGTCATTAAATAAAAACCTGCCTTGTTCAAGAAAATGACACACTGGCACATCGCTGGGAAAAATTAAATAGTTATTTTCGGTGGAAGCGCGAAGAGAGAGAAATTGATTCAAGGGTGAGTCACGTAAGGCTGGTTGGGGACGATCAAACCAACAAACTTCTGCTTACCACAAGAGATTGAGCTTTGACTCACTAGTCATATGTCTGCCTCTGATTAAGAGGGTTCTCTCCAGCCTAGTCCCAGTGGAGACCAGAGGCCTGGCTCTGAATTTTGCTCTGCTACCCTGTGGATCTCTTGCCCAGTGGGAGTGGGTGGCCTCCGCTTTTAGCCCTCCCACGGTGTGGAGCTAAACTGTGCTGTCGCTGGCATGACAGTAGTCTCAGCCACAAAGGGAGCCTTCCCATCTCAACCGGCAAGACGTATCCTTCCAATGCTTCACGCTGTCCCCCAAGGAGTAGAGTGAAGCTGCGTAAACAACCACCGTGGGGCTTTTGGGGACGAGGCAGTTGGGTCACAGGACAGCCAGGCAGCGACAGTAGCTGGAGGCCAAATGCATGTGAAGGGAAAGCAGCACAAGGCCGGTGTTAACGCTGCAATTGAACAGAGAACCAGCATGCAGAATAGGCATCAGGAATAAAAAGTTATTTATGAGTGTCACAAGTAAGGCTTACATTCACACTGCAATGAAGTTACTGTGAAATTCCCCTAGTCGTCACACTCCGACGCCTGTTCGGGGAGAATTTAGCACGGCCAATGCACCCTAGCCAGCACGTCTTTCAGACTGTGGGAGGAAACCGGAGCACCTGGAGGAAACCCATGCAGAGAAGTTGAAGGCTCCACACAGAGTGCTACTTGGCAAAATAGGAGTTACTGTGAGTGATGCGGGGTGAGAGAGCATGCAACAACATTTATTTGGGGAAGGTGGGGGAATCCAGGATTGAGCGTGTAGATTTGCTCGCAATTGCTTCTGGTAAATGTCTGCCGCTGCTGATAAATGTGCCACGGGCGGCACGGTAGCATAGTGGTTAGCACTGCTGCTTCACAGCTCCAGGGACCTGGGTTCGATTCCCGGCTTGGGTCACTGTCTGTGTGGAGTTTGCACGTTCTCGTGTCTGCGTGGGTTTCCTCCGGGTGCTCCGGTTTCCTCCCACAGTCCAAAGATGTGCGGGTTAGGTGGATTGGCCGTGCTAAAATTGCCCCTTAGTGTCCCGGGATGTGTAGGTTAGAGGGATTAGTGGGTAAAATATGTAGGGATATGGGGGTAGGGCCTGTGTGGAATTGTGGTCGGTGCAGACTCGATGGGTTGAATGGCCTCTTTCTGTACTGTAAGGTTTCTATGATTGGTGGCAAAGGCTAACTACTGCAGTTGGAATTGACCTAGAAGGCCCCGGGTCCACCTGATCGACAGTCACACCCTGTTCAGTCGTTATAAACCCCTCGCACATTGTGCCGCCTGCGGGTGCAATGCTATCACACCGTCAAGACCCACTCGCCAAAAGTTAATGCATCGACACTGAATCGATTCTGTTTCTCTTCTCAGATTTCCTATTCAAGTTCCTGGTGATCGGCAGCGCGGGGACAGGGAAATCATGTCTCCTTCATCAGTTTATTGAAAACAAATGTAAGTTTTTGGGGCTTTTTCTTGCGGCCAGGTTGACGACAAAGCTGGAAGTGCCACAGTAATGGTTCCACGGCTGTGGGGCTTTCCCTGGGAAGTCTGGTTGTTCGAAGGCAGGTCGCAGCAGTGCCGATCGGAGAGGAGATATGACCCTATCTCTATCCTCGCGCTGCGCAATGCAACCATTTGCAGTAATTCTGAGAGACTTCCTGGTCCACAGTTTTCTTGAAGGTGCCGCCTCTTGCTGGAGTGCATCGTGGTGTCCCACCAGGCAATTATTCTACGCGAATGCCTAGGTACAGAGAGAGGGCTATCTAACCACAGGGGTGGGGAGGGGACTTTTTTTATTCATTCATGGGGCATGGGCATCACTGGCTGGCCAGCATTTATTGCCCATCCCTAGTTACCCTAACTCAGAGGGAAATTGAGTGCCAACCACATTGCTGTGGCTCTGGAATCACATGTAGGCCAGACCGGGTAAGGATGGCAGATTTCCTTCGCTATTGTCACCATAAAATTCCTATTCCCTACAATCAGCCTGGAATGTTAACTCTTCCCCTCTCTTCCCAACACTGTTTGACCTGAGTTTTTGCAGAATTTTATTGTTTTTATCTCCGATTTCCTGCATTCATAGTATTTGCCTTTTGGGCCAAGTCTCGCACCCTGCTGAGATCCACTAACTTAGCACAGTGCCTTAGTAAAGGCACAGACACACTGGACCAAATCATCTCTTCCTGTTCTATGAACGTCCATGGCTCTTGTGAGGTTCTCTGTTTGAGAGGAAGACCGGCGCGGTGGCACAGTGGGTCAGCACTGCTGCCTCACAGCGTCAGGGGACCCAGGTTCGATTCCCGGCTTGGGTCACTGTCTGTGTGGAGCCTGCACGTTCTCCCCGTATCTGTGTGGGTTTCCTCCCGGGTGCTTCGGTTTCCTCCCACACTCCAAAGATGTGGTAAGGTGGATTGGCTGTGCTAAATTGCCCATTGGTGTCAGGGGGCCTAACTACGGTAAATGCGTGGGGTTATGGGGGATAGGACCTGGGTGGGATTGTGATTGCTGCAGACCCGATGGGCTGAATGGCCTGCACTGTAGGATTCTATGATTCTAAGTAACAGCTGTGAACCTGCACTAGCCAGCCCACTACACCACACGTTTAGGCACAGTTTATGGTTTCCCTAAGGTACGAACATCATAAGGCTACTGTGACTCAGTGGTTTAGTGCTTCAACAGTGCAACACTGGGAGACAGTACCATCTGACTCTAGAGGCCCATAGTCACTCAACCCCCTCCCCCCGTGCATTTAATCGCTCGTCCACTCAGTTCCTGCAAGGGGTGATAGATATAGGGCAGATGTCAGAGGTAGCTTCTTCACTCAGAGTAGTAAGGGCGTGGAATGCCCTGCCTGCAGCAGTAGTGGACTCGCCAACATTAAGGGCATTTAAATGGTCATTGGATAAACATATGGATGATATTGGAATAGTGTAGGTTAGATGGGCTTTAGATTGGTTTCACTGGTCGGCGCAACATCGAGGGCCGAAGGGCCTGTACTGCGCTGTAATGTTCTATGTTCTATATGAATGTCATTCTCATGCCAGCATATCCACCAGGAGAGAAAAGCTACTCTTTAAATTTCCTCTTCAAAAGGTGATTGTGTGGAGTTTGCATATCCTCCCCGTGTCTGTGTGGGTTTCCTCCGGGTGCTCCGGTTTCCTCCCACAGTCCAAAGATGTGCTGTTTAGGTGGATTGACCATGCTAAATTGCCCCTTAGTGTCCAATGATATGTAGGTTAGTTGATTGACCATGTAAATAACCCCATAAGTTTAAAGTTTATTTATTAGTGCCACAAGTAGGCTTACATTAACGCTGCAATGAAGTTATTGTAAAAATCCCCCAGTCGCCACACTCCGACGCCTGTTCGGGTACACTGAGGGAGAATTTAGCATGCCCAAAGCACCCTAACCAGCACGTCTTTCAGACTTGCAGGAAACCGGAGTACCCGGAGGAAACCCACGCAAACACGGGGAGAACGTGCAGACTCCACACAGACAGTGACCCAAGCTGGGAATCAAACCCAGGTCCCTGGTGCTGTGAGGCAGCAGTGCCACCATGCTGCCCACACCACAGCGTGCCAAAGGTTAGGGGGATTGGCATGGTCGTTAGATGGGGTTACGGGGTAAGCCTGGATTAAAGTCTGCTTTGAGGGGTGGCTATCAGGAGGGCATTATAACCGAACCCAATTGTGAAAAGCCCATGAGTGTGCATTCTAGAATCTGCACAGTGAGCAGGAACAGGGGCCAATCTGTATTCCATCTCCACACCTCCCAACCTACTTCTAGCCTAAGCCCAATACACTTAGCAACTTACAACAGTCTTGCTATTGAGCCCAGATCCACTAAACTCAACGCGGGTTGGCCCATTTATTTTGCTTTTAAGCAAAACCACATTCCGTGTCCAGCACTGCTAAACGGTTGGTGGAAGTGTCGTACTTTATATACCTTTGCTTGGCTTTAATCAGCTCCTTCGGTAACCATGGCAATGCTCTCTGTCTGCAGTCAAACAGGATTCTAACCACACAATCGGCGTCGAGTTTGGATCGAAGGTAGTTAACGTAGGTGGCAAGACAGTAAAACTACAGATCTGGGACACAGCAGGACAGGAACGCTTCAGGTGAGCCACCTAGGTACCGCTGTATTTCCGTCTCTGGTTACCAGAGTAAAGAATTGTCACCGGTAAAGCAAGTCGGGCAGTCCCGACTTTGCGCCCTTTTGTTACGTTGTCTTCTCTTCATAGAATCACAGAAACCTTAGTGCAGAAGGAGGCCATTCGGCCCATCGATTCTGCACTGACGACAATCCCACCCAGATCCTATCCCCATAATCCGACATATTTACCCCGCTAATCCCTCTAGCCGACCCATCCCGAGACACTAAGGAGCAATGTAGCATGGCCAAGGCACCTAACGTACACGCTTTTGGACTGTGGGAGGAAACAGGAGCACCCGAAGGAAACCCACGCAGACACGGGGAGAATGTGCAAACTCCACACAGTGACCCAAGCCGGGAATCGAATCGCTGTGAAAACTGACAATCACATTTTAATTTGATGTTTTTAAGTTTCCTTTGTGCTTTGATTTCTGTTCGGGCTGTTCCCCCTCCTTTTTGGGGAGCTGCCCCTTTTACTTTGTCCTGACTTAATCTGAGTTTGTTTATTTGGTTTGACCTAAAAAGGGGGCAACAGTTCTAACCACTGTGCCGCCCCCTTTTTTGGTCTATTGAGGGAAGTAGAATTGTTGCTTTCATCTGGCTGTTGATGCTGTGGGGAAGTGCAGCAGGACTTTGAATCAACCCGAGTTGGTGGCAATGTTTCTGCCCCCTCAATCTGTGGGGGCTCAGTATCTCCCCCGAGCATGTGAAGTCGCGCTCAGAAACCTCAGCCCATCGGTTCTGTACAGATAGTTTTTCTTTTGAGTGACCTCACTGAACCCACAAACCCCCCCCCCCCCCCAGCAGGTCTGAAAGCATCTGTGATGAGAGAATAGAGCCAACGTTTCAAGTCTGGATGACCCTGCGTCAGAGCTCTTTGCACACTGCTCATTGCGTTAGCACTGCTGCCTCACGGTGCCACGGACTCTGGTTCAATTCCAACCTCGGTTGACTGTCAGTGTGGAGTTTGCGCACACTCCCCGTGTCTGCGTGGGTTTCCTCCGGATGCTCCCACAGTCCAAAGACGTGCTGGTTAGGTGCATTGGCCGTGCTAAATTCTCCCTCTGTATCCGAACAGGCGCCGGAGTGTGGCGACTAGGGGATTTTCACAGTAACTTCACTGCAGTGTCAATGTAAGCCGACTTGTGACAATAAATAAACTTTTCAATTTTAATGTGTCTCAAACCTCTGTCCTTCAGAGAGGCACAGCACTGAGGCCTGGCAAACCAGAGCTATCAGGAGTGCCCCAGGTTCAATTCCTGATCTAGGCTGCCCCGATTAACGGTTGGGGGTGCCACGCTTGGTGAGTGATGGAAAAGTCCCCTTTCCTCGTGCTGGATCTGATGACTCCTTTCTGGAAATACTGCATCTGGATGTTGGGTGAAGGAGATAATTGAGTTTGGCTGTGGTGCTTGCAATGGTCAAAGCCCATGATCAAATAACCCATTGGAATGGCTCCCTCTTCCATCATTCACCAAGAATAGTCCTATTAAAGGGCATTGTACCAGATGGCCTTGTCTTGAAAGGAGGGGGTAAATGGATGGGACCTAATGAATTTCACCTCTGGCATCTTTCTGGGTGTTTTAGACAAATGAGGGGGGCGGGGGGAACCTCATAGACAAGTATAAAATTCTAACAGGACTAGACAGGGTAGATGCAGGGAGGATGTTCCCGATGGTGGGGGAATCCAGAACCAGGGGTCACAGTCTGAGGATTCGGGGTAGACCATTTCGGACGGAGGTGAGGAGACATTTCTTCACCCAAAGAGTGGCGAGCCTGTGGAATTCATTACCACAGGAAGTAGTTGATGCCAAAACATTGAATGTATCCAAGAGGCGGCTGGATATAGCACTTGGGGCGAATGGGATCAAAGGTTATGGGGAGAAAGCAGGATTAGGCTATTGAGTTGGACGATCAGCCATGATCGTAATGAATGGGGGGCAGGCTCGAAGGGCCGAATGGCCTCCTCCTGCTCCTGTCCTCTATGTTTCTATGTTTTTCTTGTTCAGTGTAAGCACTGTTGTCCTACATACATTGACCTTGCTTCTCTGAACTCAATTGATGGACTGAGTGATTGACAGAATAGCTGATTTGCTTGGATTTCTCTCAAAAGCACTAAGTCGCTAGAATAAGCTGACAAAAATTTATTTCCCCCGGGAATCACGCCAGCCTTCAAGAGTAACCCTCAGTGTTTGACATCTCGGCGTCTGACAGCAAGCTTGCCACATGGAACTATTTCAGATGCAATGTCCAAACCAAAAGCAGTGGAGTTCGCATCTAGTGTTAATCGTGATCAATACCGATTTGGATCTAGCCGATTCGGCACAAATTCCTACTCGTTCCCCCTCCACCAAATCAGAGACTGCCATCACTGAGTTATAGTCATTGCTATTTCTCCTGTGTGTGTGTCCCCTCCATCTAAACATGGTGGCATGTTGCTACTTGCTGGCATATGGTTCCAGGAGTGCAATCATCTTCTGCTATGTTTCTGTCAGCGGGACGGCACGATGGCACAGTGGTTAGCACTGCTGCCTCTCAGCGCCGGGGGCCCGGGTTCGATTCCGGCCTCTGGTGACTCTCTGCGCAGACTTCTCCCCGTGTCTGCGTGTTTCGGAGGTCTCCGGTTTCTTCTCGCAGTCCAAAGATGTGCGGGTTAGGTGGATTGGTCATGGTAAATTGTCCCTTTAGTGTCAGGGGGACTAGCAGGTTAAATACGTGGGGTTACGGGGATCGGGTCTGGGTGTGGTTGGTGCAGACTCGATGGGTTGAATGGTCTCCTGCACTGCGAGGATTCTAAGTATTGAGCCGATGCAGTCAGTGGGCGATGTGATCAGAGCTGTGTTCCTTGCCTGATGCTCTGTGGGAAGGGGCAGTGGATGGTACAATACTATCCTAATCCAGGCCAGTTACAGTGTCCTTATTGCTGCAGCACAGACCCAGGATGGGCTCTGAGATTGTGTCTGTGTGATTCAGTGCGACGCAGTGTTGAACACTTACTAATTCAGGCTTTCGGTTGCATTGCCTAATCTCTATCCTGTCTCTTTCAGATCAGTAACCAGGAGTTACTATAGGGGAGCAGCAGGTGCACTTTTGGTATACGACATCACGAGGTACGTTTTGGTGCGAATTACATATTCACGGGTTAAGCCGTTCGTCTTCTAGCTTGATCCTGGGAGTGACACAGATGCACAATTTTATGGGGTCTCAGTCTCGCAAATTAACCCCTTCCTCTCACCCAGGCTGTTGTCGTGCGTTCGAGCAACGCCCTGCCTAACTGCCCATTCTATAAGCTGGTCAGCATCATCAGTGTGTTTGTCCACGTCACAGCGAAGGCCAACCCTGTCTTCAGCTGACATTCCATGAGAGTGTTTATTAGCAAGACTCGCCAGACAGCGATGTCGAGCTGGATGTGGGAGAAAGAGAATCATAGAATCCCTACAGCGCAGAAGGAGGCCATTCGGCCATCGAGTCTGTACTGACCACAATCCCACCCAGGCCCTATCCCCGTAACCCCCCCCCCATATTTACCCTGCTAATTCTCCTGACATCCCCCCCTAACACCAAGGAGCAATTTAGCACGGCCAATGCACCCTAACCAGCACATTTTTGGACTGTGGGGGGAAACCGGAGCACCCGGAGGAAACCCGCGCAGACACGGGGAGAATGCGTCAACTCCGCACAGACAGTGAGCCGAGCCGGGAATCGAACCTGGCTCTCTGAGGCAGCAGTGCTAACTACTGTGCTACATAGAGATAGGAGGATATGTGATGGGCTGGAATGAAGTAAGGTGACGCGGCACAGTGGTTAGCACTGCTACCTCATAGTGCCAGGGACCTGGGTTCGATTCCCAGCTTGGGTCACTGTCTGTGTGGAGTTTGCACGTTCTCCACGTGTCTGCGTGGGTTTCCTCCGGGTGCTCCGGTTTCCTCCCACAAGTCCAAAAATGTGCTGGTTAGGTGCATTGGCCGTGCTAAATTGCTCCTTGGTGTTAGGGGGATGTCAGGAGAATTAGCAGGGTAAATATGGAGGGGTTACAGGGATAGGGCTTGGGTGGGATTGTGATCCGGATGCTCCAGTTTCCTCCCACATTCTGAAAGACGTGCTGGTTCAGGTGCATTGACCCGAACTGGCGCCGGAGTGTGGCGACGAGGGGAATTTCGCAGTAACTTCATTGCAGTGTTTACGTAAGCCATCTTGTGACTAATAAATAGTTTTATTTTATTTTTAAGATGGAGGCTTGTGAGCAGGCTAAGTGTCAGCCTAAGCCAGTTGAGTTGAATGGGCTCTCACTCTGCTGTATTTTCTGTGGTTAAGTTTATTTATTAGTGTCAAGTAAGGCTAACATTAACACTGCAATGAAGTTACTTTGAAAATCTCCTAGTTGCCACGCACCTGTTTGGGTTACACTGAGGGAGAATTTAGCACAGCCAATGCACCCTAACCAGCCCATCTTTCGGACTGTGGGAGGAAACTGGAGCACCCGGAGGAAACCCACGATTTCATCAGGAGGTTTCAGACAGTACAAATAAAGGACAGCTTAAGGCCTGTAGCTTACCAGCCCAATCCAGCCCTGGTGGATGGAATTAGGGCGGAAGGAATGGTTCAGACTTTTAATTCCAGGTGTTTTACTGAGTTTAAATTCCAATATCCGCTGTGGTGGGATTCGAACCCAGGTCGCCAGAGCATTACCCAGGCTCTCTGGATTGGTAGTCCAGCGACAGTACCATTGCACGCCACCATCTTCCCAATCTTAGCCAGGGCAGCAGCACCAACCACATTCTAGGATAAGCCCAGGACAAGGCAGGCTCAGTCACCAACTCCAACCTCAACTGCAGGAGTCCATGGTGACAATTACACTGCAGCTTCACGCAAGAAGTTCCTCCTCAACTCTGTCCTAAACTGACCCCCCTTTATTTTGAGGCTGTGCCCTCTAGTTCTAGCTTCCTTTCTAAGTGGAAAGAATCTCTCCACCTCTACCCTATCCAGCCCCTTCATTATCTTATAGGTCTCGATAAGATCCCCCCCTCAGCCTTCTAAATTCCAACGAATACAAACCCAATCTGCTCAGCCTCTCCTCATCAAACCCCTCATCTCTGGCATCAACCTGGTGAACCTTCTCTGCACTCCCTCCAAGGCGCATATATCCTTCCGCAAATAAGGGGACCAATACTGCACACACTATTCCAGCTGCGGCCTCACCAATGCCCTGTACAGATGCAGCAAGATATCTCTGCTTTTATGTTCTATCCCCCTTGCGATATAGGCCAACATCCCATTTGCCTTCTTGATCACCTGTTGCACCTGCAGACTGGGTTTTTGCGTCTCATGCACAAGGACCCCCAGATCCCTCTGCACAGCAGCATGTTGTAATTTCTTTCCATTTAGATAATAATCCAATTTGCTATTATTTCCTCAAGTGAATAACCTCACATTTGTCAACGTTATACTCCATCTGCCAGATCCTCGCCCACTCACTCAGCCTGTCCAAATCTCTCTGCAGACCTTCTACGCCCTCCACATGATTCACTTTTCCACTTATCTTTGTGTCGTCTGCAAACTTTGTTACCCTACACTCAGTCCCCTCCTCCCACTGTCCTTACCCGGTCTGGCCTACATGTGACTCCAGAACCACAGCAATGTGGTTGACTCTTAAATGCCCCCGTCAGGGGCAGTTAGAGATGGGCAATAGATGCTGGCCCACCAGCAACGCCTACATGCCATGAAGGAATAAAAATCAGCTAAATGAGTTCAGGAAGTGGCAACCCATGTGCAGAGTTGCCTCTGTTATTTGCAGTCCGTTCTGTTCCAACAATGTGCGCAGGCATTGACTCGATCGGGCTCAAATGCAACGATTTTCAGTTCTTTAGTTGCCATCTGTATTTTTCCTGTAATTTTATATTGGCGAAATCGCTCTTTCCTGTAGAAGTATATCGCTCTCTCGAGTTACTGCCCGGGTTTATAAATTGTGCGTTTCACACGAGCTTAGCAATGTCGCACGCCCACCATTGTGTTTCTCTTCGATTCACGTGGGCATGGCATGGAACTGATGCACGCCCGCCATACTAGTGAGATGGTTGTGTTTTTTCCCACACCTTTGTGTTGTGTTAACGCAAAATAGACCCAGTAGCCGCAGCATAATCCAGAAAGTAGGAAACCCTTCTCACATAACTTGCAAAGCAAGCATGTCGGCAAGTGAATAGCTCGGGACTCTTGGGCACCACTCTCTAGACAGCAAAGCTGAGTAGGAGGAAATCCTGACCACGGCCAAAGCAAATAAACTGCAGCCTGCAGCTGGGATGGAGAAATAGTTGTCCCCAGAGCAAAGGGAAATCCTATGGAGAGAAAGTGAGAGTGCCTGTGAGGGAAGAAAAAGGATCAGCTTACAGATCTCCTTGTCACTTGTATTGGTACCAGCATGTGACAGGAAAAAAATGTACAACATTAATTCGCTGTCAGGCTTAATAATGCCTCTTGTGTGATACCTTTGTTCACCACCTCTAATGGCTGCCTTGACAGGCACTGGCTGTTTTGCTGCAGCTTTACTCAGCTCAGAATCACACAATTGGCATGCTAAAATTCAGGTTTACACTCGAACCCCACTCTCTTCTCTCCCCACCCAAACCTTGGGGGCGGCAGGGTGGTTAGCACTGCTGCCTCACAGCGCCAGGGACCCGTGTTCGATTCCCGGCTTGGGGTCAGTGTCTGTGTGGGATCTGCACGTTCTCCCCGTGTCTGCGTGGGTTTCCTCCGGGTGCTCCGGTTTCCTCCCACAGTCCGAAAGCCGTGCTGGTTAGGGTGTATTGACCCGAACAGGTGCCGGAGTGTGGCGACTAGGGGATTTTCACAGTAACTTCAGTGCAGTGTTAATGTAAGCCTTACTTGTGACTAATAAGATAAATAAACTTAACCTTCTCTGCTAGTGGTTCAATGTTTGATTCCGGGGATGGCGGGACTGATGTACGAGGAGGGGTTGACTCGGTTAGGATTGTTTTCACTGGAGTTCAGACGAATGAAGGGAGGAGATCGAGACTTATAAAAGTCTAACGGGACTAGACAGGGTTGTTGTAGGAAGGATGTTCCCGATGGTTCAGAACCAGGGGTCACAGTCTGAGGATTCGGGGTAGGCCATTTAGGATGGAGGTGAGGAGACATTTCTTCACCCAAAGAGTGGTGAGCCTGTGGAATTCATTACCACAGGAAGGAGTTGATGCCAAAACATTGAATGTATTCAAGAGGCGGCTGGATATAGCACTTGGGGCGAATGGGATCAAAGGTTATGGGGAGAAAGCAGGATTAGGCTATTGAGTTGGATGATCAGCCATGATTGTAATGAATGGCGGAGCAGGCTCGAAGGGCCGAATGGCCGCCTCCTGCTCCTATCTTCTGTGTGTCTATGACTCTCTGTGAACCGTAGAAGGTCCTGTTTGTTCAGTCCTGTCAGTAACCGGTTTGTTGATGAATCTCTGAAAGATCGCACAGAGCCTGTCCATTTGGTTGCCTAGCAGGCAATAGGCAGCGCATCGGAGGGAAATAAATAAACCTCATCAGTCCTTGTGGATTCTTCAGTGAAGTTCCAAAGGCAGATTTGTTTTGCGGGTCACCTTCTTCATAATCAGCCCTGCTGCCTCACAGCATCGGGGACCCGGGTTCCATTCCCGGCTTGGGTCACTGTCCGTGTGGAGTCTGCATGTTCTCCCCGTGGGTTTCCTCCGGGTGCTCCGGTTTCCTCCCACAGTCGGAAAGGCGTGTTGGTTGGCCGTGCTAAATTCGCCCTCAGTGGATACCCAAACAGGCACCAGAGTGTGGCGACCAGGGGATTTTCACAGTAACTTCACTGCAGTGTTAATGGAAGCCGACTCGTGACACTAATAAATAAACTTGAAACTTTACTTTAACTTTAAACTATGAACGATTTCTAAAATGGAAGCAGATAAGAGAATGGACTGTGCCCTTTCAGTCATTTTTAGTTTTGTTTATTCTTCGCAATTATCCTTGATGCCTGAGGCACAGTTTGCACTGAAAAGCGTTCATTGTTCTTTTAAAGAATCAATGTTCAATTATCTCTGTCCCTTAGCACAAACTGTATCATGGTGACGCATGTCAGAAAAACCTCCCTTTCTTAGAAACTGGAAAATCTCTGAATTGTATTTTGACAGCAGCTAAACAACCAATTTTAATGTCTCGGCTGCCTCGCACCAGTTTTTAAACCACTTTATTTTGTCTCTCTATAATCATATTTTTAAAACGAGTGTCTATATTTTCCTGTGACGTGCGGTTGATTTGATTTTATTATTGTCACGCACTGGGATACAATGAAAGGAATTGATTCTTGCGCGCTATACAGACAAAGCATACCATTCATAGAGTGCGTAGGGGAGAAGGAAAGAGGAGGGTGCAGAATGTAGTGTGTTACAGTCGCAGCTAGGGCGTAGAGTTGGAGGCGGCACAATGGTTAGCACTGCTGCCTCACAGCGCCAGTGCCCCAAGTTCGATTCCAGGCTTGGGCCACGGGTGGAGTCGGCACGTTCTCCCCGTGTCTGCGTGGGTTTCCTCCGGGTGCTCCGATTTCCTCCCACAGTCTGAAAGACGTGCTGGTTAGGTGCGTTGACACGAACAGGCGCCAGAATGTGGCGACTAGGGGAATTACACAATAATGTCATTGCAGTGTTAACGTAAGCCTTACTTGTGACTAATAAACTTTTACTTAAGAAAGATCAGCTTAATATATGGTAGGTCCATTCAAAAGTGTCATGGCAGCAGGGAAGAAGCTGTTCTCGAGTCCACATGACCTCAGACTTTTGTATCCTTTTTCCTAACGGAAGAAGGTGGAAGAGAGAATGTCCGGGATGCGTGGGGTCCCTGATTATGCTGGCTGCTTTGCCGAGGCAGCAGGAAGTGTAGACAGAGTCAATGGATGGGAGGCTGGTTTGCGTGATAGACTGGATATATTCACAACCCTTTGTAGTTCCTTGCGGTCTTGGTCAGAGCAGGAGCCCATACCAAGCTGTGATGCAACCGGATATGATGCTTTCTCTGGTGCATCTATAAAAATTGGTGAAAGTCATAGCGGACGTGCCAAATTTCCTTAGCCTCCCGAGTGTCTTTGTTAACAGATTGTATTCTGCTTCAGTTATTCTGGAGGAGGAAATGTAGGTGGTGTACAGCTGGTTTTAAAAATAGGCACAGTCCCTGTTCCCCCCCCCCCCCCACACCCCATTACATTGCAGTCCCTGTGACAGACTTATTGGTAACATCTCCAACTCACTGAGTTTGTTCCTCAATTACTCTGCTACTGTGTGCACAGGGAGTCTTCAAATCATTAAGTACAGAAACAGAATGTGAATAACTAGAATATGCTAAAGACATAATACTGTGGCTTCTAGAAATACGGAATATAAACAGGATTGTTGGAAGCTCTCAAGCCGCACAGCGAATAGGATCGTAAGATTATAGGAGCAGAATTCAGCCCGTCAAGTCTTCGATCATGGCTGATATGTTCCTCAACCACATTATCCCACCTTTTCCCATAATCTTTGAACCCCCTTACCCATCAAGAACCTATCTATCTCTGTCTTAAATGCACTTAATGACCCGGCCTCCTCTGTGGCAATGAATTCCACAGATTCACCACCCTCTGGCTGAAGAAATTCCTCCTCCGCTTCTAAAGGGTCACCCCTTTACTCTGAGGCTGTGCCCTCGGACCCTAGTCTCTCCCACTAATGGAAACACCCTCTCCACTCTACCCCCCCCTCCCCCTTAAATCGATCTAAACTCCATCGAGTACAGACCCAGAGCCCTCAGACGCTCTTCATATGTCAAGCTTTTCATTCCCGGATCATTTTCGTGAACCTCCTCTGGACCCTCTCCAAAGTCACCACATCCTTCCTTGGATACGGGGCCCATAATTGCTCACAATATTCCAAATAAAATAGCAAATAACAGCAAAGAGCTCACTTGGGAATTAAATCCAGGACTTCTCGCAAACTCTTGGGTTGTATAATTCGATTTTTAAAAATCTGGAATTAAAAGTCTTAAGGATGACCACGAGACCATTGTCGATTGTTGTAGAATAGAATCCCTACAGTGCAGAAGGAGGCCATTCAGCCCGTCAGCCCGACAACAGCCCCACCCTGCTAATCCCCCCAACACGAAGTAACCAATCGACCTAACCCGCACATCTTTGGAGTGTGGGAGGAAACCAGAGAAAACCCACGCAGACACGGGGAGAACATGCAAACTCCGCACAGACAGTGACCCAAGGCCAGAATTGAACCCGGGTCCCTGGCGCTGTGAGGCAGCCCGCGCTAACCACTGTGCTGCCCTCAAAAACCCATCTGGTTCACTAATGTCCCTTTAGGGAAGGAAATCTGCTGTCCTTACCTGGTCTGGCCTACACTCCAGAGCCACAGCAATGTGGTTGACTCTTAAATGCCCTCGAGTAATAAATGTGGGCCCAGCCGGCGACGCCCACATCCCATGAAGGAATAAAGACACCCAAAGTAAGAATCGCACCTCTAGAGCAGCAAGCCATCACTTTGGAGAGAGAGAGAATTAACATTCTGGCCACTGACTTGAAGTACAAGCTGCCTTTCTCTCTCCGACCTGAGTCTTTCCAGCTTTTCTGTCTGATTCATGGCAAATGCTAAGTAAAGTACTTTTCTTTCCCAGTCTGGTTTACAAAGGTGGCCATTCTCGAATCAGTATTTGTCTTCCCCTCTATCATTTCCTGTTCTTAAGTTTTCTTTAGCCTGTTGTGTTTCCAGTTGAACTGATTTTTCCTTTCCCATCAGTCCAGTTGCCAATCAAGTTGTACCTCATCAACTTGTATCGCGTCTTCGAGGTAATGGAGCATTCTGAGATATTTTTGCTCGACTACAAGTCTGAGGCAGTCATACTGAGACGCTGTAGTATTTTGTTGATGCCTTTTGACCCATTCTGAGTCAAAAAACAGAAAATGCTGGAAAATCTCAGCAGGTCTGACAGCATCTGTGGAAAGAGAATAGAGGCAACGTTTCGCGTCTGGATGACCCTTCATCTGAGTTGATGTTCTGACAAAGGGTCTTCCAGGCTCCAAACGTTGGCTCTATTCTCTCTCCACAGATGCTGTCAGACCTGCTGAGATTTTCCAGCATTTTCTGTTTTTGTTTCAGATTCCGGCATCTGCAGTAATTTGCCTTTCGCACTCTTGAGATCATCCTGGCCCTGGGTGCAGTGCAGAGAAGGTTCGGGGGGCTGATTTATCGCATTAAATGACGAGATAAAGATTTTTAAAACTCCAGGCACTTCAGATTCACCCATACTGAACGGCACGGTGGCACAGTGGCAAACACTGCTGCCTCATGGTGCCAGGGACCTGGGTTCAATTCTGGCCTCGGGTCACTGTGTGGAGTCTGCATGTTCTCCCTGTGTCTGCGTGGGTTTCCTCCGGGTTTCCTCCCACACTCCAAAAATGTGCGGGTTAGGTTGATTGGCCATGCTAAATTGACCCTCGTGTCAGGGGGATTAGCAGGGTAAATACGTGGCCACAGTAAGAAGTCTCAACACCAGGTTCAAATCCAACAGGTTTATTTGGTAGCACAAGCTTTTGGAGCGCTGCTCCTTCATCAGGTGAAGAAAGCTCGTGCTACCAAATAAACCTGTTGGACTTGAACCTGGTGTTGTGAGACTTCTTACTGTGCCCACCCCAGTCCAACGCCGGCATCTCCACATCATAAATATATGGGGTTACAGGAATAGGGTGGGATTGTGGTCAGTGCAGACTTGATGGGCCGAATGGCCTCCTGCACCGTAGGAAGAGTTGTGTTACTTTTGCTAAATGAATTGGCCAATGCAGCACAAAGGGGTGTGAATCTGGTTAAAAGCAAACGTCAAACTGCGTGGGGAGCAGACTTCCTGATAAGGGAATGGAGGTAAAGCTGTGGAAAGGTTGACTGGTGTGTTGGTGGGACCGCAGGTTTTGATAGGAAGGTCAGCAAGGTATACCAACGGCTTCATGTCTGCACTAACCTTCCTGAACTGCTGGAGTTGACCAATATGATTCCGAGAGAGCTCCGAGTGAGAGGAAAATGAAGGAATCTTCACATCAGCGACAGGCTGGTTGTAAAATGGGATATAAGAGCAGAGGAAGGCCATTCAGCCCCATGAGCCTTTCATTTCATTGTGATCGGTACAGACTTGATGGACCGAGTGGCCTCCTTCTGCACTGCAGTGCAGAAGGAGGCCACTCGGCCCATCAAGTCTGTACCGATCACAATCCCACCCAGGCCCTATTCCCGCATTTACCTTGCTCATCCCCCCGACGCTAGGGTCAATTTAGCACAGCCAATCCACCTAACCAGCACGTCTTTCTGGCTGTGGGAGGAAAACCGGAGCACCCGGAGGAAACCCACGCAGACACGGGGAGAACGTGCAAGCTCCGCACAGACAGTGGCCCGAGGCTGGAATTGAACCGGGGACCCTGGTGCTGTGAGGCAGCAGTGCTAACCACTGTGTCACCGTGCCGCCCATAAATGCCACCATGCTGCCCATAGATTGCATTGGTTGAGCCAAGTGGCGAGTTTCTGAGCTAGTATATCCTGACTTATCTCTCGTATCCATCCACCCACCTTTTTGTTAAGTTTAAAGGTTTATTTACTTATTGTCACAAATAGGCTTACATTAACACTGCAATTAAGTTAATGTGAAAATCCCCTAGTCGCCACATTCCGACGCCTGTTCGGGTAACACTGAGGGAGAATTTAGCACGGCCAATCCACCCTAACCAGCACGTCTTTCGGACTGTGGGAGGGAACCCACGCAGACACGGGGAGAACGTGCAAACTCCACGCAGACATTGACCCAAGCTGCGAATTGACCTGGATTCCTGGCACTGAGGCAGCGGTGCTGACCACCGTGCTGCCCCTTGGTTCAGGTACCCTTCAGAACCTTACCCAACAGAAAATAAATGTAACCCATGTCCTTTTTTTTTTTGTCTTACCCTGTGAAGCCGTGAGACGTACAACGCACTTACAAACTGGCTGACCGATGCCCGGACGCTTGCCAGTCCCAACATTGTCATTATTCTCTGCGGGAACAAGAAGGACCTGGATGCAGATCGAGAGGTCACGTTCTTGGAGGCATCACGCTTTGCACAAGAAAATGGTAACTCTTCACCCGTTCAGTTGTTACCCCGCCAAGCTGAGCATTTGCTGCTCTGAGGAAAGACCTTTGACCTGTTCATTGGGCAGTTGTTGGCTTTGACCTTGACCCAGCCAAGGTTGCCATCCAGGGGGGAACCTGTACAGAAAGTTGAGGCCTCTGTAAGCATCGAGTTTAGTCCTACCCCCAACCCTTGATCGTTGCCCCTCCTGAAGACTGCCTCACCCCAGAGTCATTCTTTGTGAATCGAACATTGTACATCAGCGTGCTGTTTGACCAAGGGGGGCTTCACTGCCAATCCTGATCTCATTCTCACTCAAATGTCCAACTTTCCAGCACTGGTCACTGGTGATCAATAGTAGTAAACCTAATGGATGTTTTTGCCCTTCTCTGCAAACACAAGGGTGGTACAGTGGCACAGTGGTTAGCACTGCTGCCTCTCAGCGCCAGGGACCCGGGTTCAATACTGGCCTCGGATGACTCTGTGTGGAGTTTGCATGTTTTTCCCATGTCTGCGTGGCTTTCCCCTCTCAGTCTGAAAGATGTGCGGGTTAGGTGCATTGGCCATGCTAAATTGAGCCTTAGTGTCAGGGGGACTAGCTAGGGTAAATGTGTGTGGTTATGGAGATAGACTCTGGGTGCGATTGTGGTCAGTGTAGACTTGATCGGCCGAATGGCCTCCTCCTGCACTGTAGGATTCTATGTTCTCAGTCCTTGGCCTGGCTCAGAGCAGGGACCGAATGTTGGGAGCGCTGGAAAATCCTGATCAGAAAAGTGACTGAAAGAATCGAATAAATGATCAGAAGTCCCGGACCCTGTGTTGTGTTTTTTTGGTCTTCACTGACCCAGGGACAGAAGCACTGTTTGTGGCACCCCAGTTAATATCAGCCAAACTCCGTGTGATATAATACCTGTGACCTTCTGCTCTTTGAGACCCTTCACTGCACCACAGAGAACACATAGAATCATACAGTGCAGAAGGAGGCCATTCGGGCCATCAGGTCTGCACCGACCACAATCCCACCCAGGTCCTATCCCCATAAACCCATACATTTGCCCTAGCTAGCCCCTCTGACACTAAGGGGCAATTTAGCATGGCCAATCCATCTAACCCGCACATCTTTGGAGTGTGGGAGGAAACCGGAGCACCCGGAGGAAACCCACACTGACACGGGGAGAACGTGCAGACTCCACACAGACGGTGACCCAAGCCGGGAATCGAACCCGGGTCCCTGGCACTGTGAGGCAGCAGTGCTAACCCGCTGTGCCACCGCTGGCCCTGCACCTGGCCACCAAGCCCATTTGTGTTTCCCACAATCCCAGGGTCATTCACCATCTGGAACGCACTGCCTGAAAGAGCAATGGAAGCTGATCCAATAGCGCCTTCCTGAAAGAGAATGGGATTTGATTTATTATTGTCACATGTATTAGCATACAGTGAAAAGTATTGTTTCTTGCGCACTATACAGACAAAGCATACCGTTCATAGAGAAGGAAAGGAGGGAGTGCAGAATGTAGTGTTACAGTCATAGCTAGGGTGTAGAGAAAGATCAGCTTAATGCGAGGTAGGTCCATTCAAAAGTCTGACAGCAGCAGGGAAGAAGCTGTTCTTGAGTCGGTTGGTACGTGACCTCAGACTTCTGTATCTTTTTCCTGACGGAAGAAGGTGGGAGAGGGAATGTCTGGGGCGTGTGGGGTCCTTAATTATGCCGGTTGCTTTGCTGAGGCAGCGGGAAGTGTTGATGTGCAAGGGATTAATTATGCAGGGCTATGGGGAGAGAGCAGGAAGAGTGCGGATGGATTGGGTAGCGCTTTCAAAGCCCAGCACTCGCATGATCGGCTAAATGGCTGCCTTCTATTTGTAAGAATCTTAGTGGAGGCTGCGACTCGGGTATTCCTGAGCAAGCCAGCCACCAGGGAACACGTGACAGGCAAGAACTGAACATGTTGACCTGTGCAGAGGCAGCTGTCAGCCCCAAGATCAGTGAGGCAAGAGGTAAACCCCAAGATCAGTGAGGAAAGAGTCGGTTGTAAGCCCCAGGTCAGTGAGGCGCCATTAGCGAGTGTGGGAGTGTTATGCGAATTGTTTCCCTGTCTGGGCCTTGCGACTCCTGAGGGCCCCAATGGTGCGTGCTGTGTGCCCGGAACCTCTGGTGAAAGTGTGCGAGTGTGAGAAACGGTTCACGAGCTCTTTTGGTTTTCCCGGCACAGAGCTGATGTTTCTGGAGACCAGTGCGCTGACTGGAGAAAATGTGGAAGAAGCATTTCTGAAGTGTGCTAGGACCATTTTAAATAAAATCGAATCAGGTAAAAACCAAATCATTTATTACACGCTTTTCTATCTTTCACCTGCTGACAAGTCACGGTTATCACACTCTCTCCACCCCCTCCTCCCTTAGCTTTGCTGATGAGGAAGTTCCAAGAGCAATTAAGGCCTTTAGTTACCCAAAAGTGGTTGTTCTTTACTTGTTGGCCCAGGTTCCAAGTGTTGACAAGTTGATAGTCAAGTGACACTTGATGTCTAGATGTACATCGGCCTGCAGGGTAGCAATTGTAATGTATCCGACTGCCCATGTTGTGTCCATCGCCCCCCTGCCCCCAAGCTGGGTCACCCTTCTTCCCCACCCCATCCCCCTAAACCTGACCGTTCCAGATCTTGTATAACCAAGGGCTTCAGTTACTTTTCTGTGGTAGAACCCTTAGCCGTGTCTCCTCACTCAGGTGACTGCTAAAAGATCTCATCTCTCTATTTCAAAACCGAGTGAGGGGCACTTGGTGCGTCACTGCTCTCTCAAGCCAAGGGCAAACTGCGTTAGCTGGTCACGAATCCCAGTGTTATTGTATATTTGTGTCGTGAGAACATAGAACATAGAACATTACAGCGCAGTACAGGCCCTTCGGCCCTCGATGTTGCGCCGACCAGTGGTACCAATCTAAAGCCCCTCTAATCTATACTATTCCAATATCATCCATATGTTTATCCAATAACCACTTGAACGCTCTCAACGTTGACGAGTCCACCACTGCTGCAGGCAGGGCATTCCACGCCCTGACTACTCTCTGAGTAAAGAACCTACCTCTAACATCTGTCCTATATCTCTCACCCCTCAATTTAAAGCTATGTCCCCTCGTGCTAGCCAACACCATCCAAGGAAAAAGGCTCTCACTATCCACCCTATCTAATCCTCTGATCATCTTGTATGCCTCTATTAAGTGACCTCTTAACCTTCTTCTCTCTAACGAAAACAACCTCAAGCCCCTCAGCCTTTCCACATACGATTTTCCCACCATACCAGGCAACATCCTGGTAAATCTCCTCTGCACCCTTTCCAACACTTCCACATCTTTCCTATAATACGGCGACCAGAACTGTACGCAATACTCCAAATGTGGCCGCACCAGAGTTTTGTACAGTTGCAGCATGACCTCCTGGCTCCGAAACTCAATCCCTCTACCAATAAAAGCTAACACACCGTACGCCTTCTTAACAACCCTATCAACCTGGGTGCCAACTTTCAGGGATCTATGCACATGGACACCCAGATCCCTCTGTTCATCCACACTACCAAGTATCTTACCATTAGCCCAGTACTCTGTATTCCTGTTACTCCTTCCAAAGTGAATCACCTCACATTTTTCCGCATTAAACTCCATTTGCCACCTCTCAGCCCAGCTCTGCAGCTTATCTATGTCCCTCTGTAACCTGCCACTTCCCTCCGCACTGTCTACAACTCCATTGACTTTAGTGTCATCCGCAAATTTACTAATCCATGGCTGCCATGTTTGCCTCAAGTCACATTCATGTGAAATAGATTTCAGTGCTGCACTTTCCTGGCAGCACGGTGGCACAGTGGGTTAGCACTGCTGCCTCACAGCGCCAGGGACCCGGGTTCAATTCCCGGCTTGGGTCACTGTCTGTGCGGAGTCTGCACGTTCTCCCCCGTGTCTGCGTGGGTTTCCTCCGGGTGCTCCGGTTTCCTCCCACACCAAAGATGTGTGGGTTAAGTGCATTGGCCATGCTTAGTGTCCCGGGGTGTGTAGATTAGGAGGGTTAATGAGGTAAATATGTGGAATTATGCAGATGGGGCCTGGGTGGGACTGTTGTCAGTGCAGACTCAATGTGGGCCGAATGGCCTCCTGCACTGTAGGGTTTCAATGAGTATTCGTGCCTTCAGCCCCAAGGCCCTAAACTTCGAAATTCCCCTCCATACACCTTGCTGAACCCTTCCTGTCCTAAGATTGTCCTCAAAGTCTACCGTTGACCAAACGTTTAGTCACCTGCCCCAGTGTCTGCATGTGGCTCACGGTCAAATTGTGTTTGCAACTACCCTATGATGTGTAGTTTATTGCATTGAAGGTGCTACATTAGTGGAAGTTGTCGATTCGGTGAGTTGAGAAGATGTGGTATAGCTATCCTTCCATGTTTTGTGAAATTAATATTTGATTTATTACTGTCACCTACAATTCTACAGTGCAGAAGGAGGCCATTTGGCCCATTGAATCTGCACCAACCACAATCCCACCCAGGCCCTATCTTCATAACCCCATGCATTTACCTTAGCTAGCCCCCCTGACACGAAGAGGCAATTTAGCATGGCCAATCCACCTAACCTGCACATCTTCGGACTGAGGGAGGAAACCGGAGCACCCGGAGGAAACCCACACAGATACGGGGAGAACATGCAGACTCCACATAGGCAGTGACCCAAGCCGGGAATCGAACCCGGGACCCTAGCACTGAGGCAGCAGTGCTAACCACTGTGCCACCATGCAGCCCCATGTATTAGTATACAGTGAAAAGTATTGTTTCTTGCCTGCTATACAGATAAAGCATACCGTTCATAGAGAATATTCCAGTGAAGGAGAGGGATTGCCAGTATGTTTTATTGTGGGGCAGTTTTTTGGGCAGGATTAGGAGCCCTGTGGGTTTCTGGGCATTTCTCAGGACGCTGAGGTGCCAATGATGGGTTTGCCAAGGTGATTACCTATATGGACCTGTTGTCCAGCTGCAGAGATTGATTTTGCTGGGTTTAAAAAGTGGCTCGTTCTGCTTATTCTGCTGTGCAGTCCCAGCCTGTTCTGCCTCCACCAACTCCTGTCTTAAAAGGGCAAACTCCCCTCACCGCGTCGCCATTCTTCACTTGTTGCTCTGTGCAGTGCGAGCTGGCACAGAGGATCGGAAGGGCACAAATCAGAAATAGCCTGATTCTGTCTGCATCTAACGTCCCCCACCTCCCCAACAAGAACAGCCTTCGGGAATGAGAGTGCCCCTTTCCAACCAAGAATCCCTGTGACCAGGGGAGCAACTCCACCACTCCCTTTGTTTGAAAATAGCCAACTCCGTAGAGCTAGTGGGAGTCGAGCTCATGTGGGTCAGTATGAGCTAACGAGGCACAGTGGGTTAGCACTGCTGCCTCACAGCTCCAGCGACCTGGGTTCGATTCCCGGCTCGGGTCACTGTCTGTGTGGAGTTTGCACGTTCTCCCCCCGTGTCTGCGTGGGTTTCCTCCGGGTGCTCCGGTTTCCTCCCGCAGTCCAAAGATGTGCAGGTTAGGTGGATTGGCCATAAATTAACCCTAGAACAAGGAAAGTTACAGCACAGGAACAGGCCCTTTGGCCCTCCAAGCCTGCACCGACCATGCTGCCCGTCTGAACTAAAACCCCCGAGCCTTCCGGGGGGCCATATCCCTCAATTCCAATCCTATTCGTGTATTTGTCTAGATGCCCCTTAAAAGTGTCGGTGATTAGCAGCGCAGGAATGGGGTCTGGGTGGGATTGTTATCGGTGCAGGCTCTATTGGCCAAATGGCCGCCTCCTGCACTGTAGGGATTCTATGTGCGGGCTAGGTGGATTGGCCATGCTTAAAAAAAAAAAACAATTGCCCCTTAGTGTTGGGGGGGGAAATGAGCAGGATAAACACGTGGCGTGACGGGGACAGGGCCTGGGTGGGACTAAAACCAAATTACTGCAGGTGCTGGAATCTGAAACCAAGAAGAGAAAACGCTGGAAAATCTCAGCGGGTCTGGCAGCATCTGGAAGGAGAGAAAAGAGCTGACGTTTCCAGTCCAGATGACCCTTTGTCAAAACTAAAAGGCATGAAAAGTGGGAGATATTTATACTGCAGGGGGTGGGAATGAAAGATGAGTCACAGCCGCAGAAACCAGGAGAAAGGCTGCTAATGGCAGCCCCTCAGAGAGAGTAAAGGGTGTGAATGGCCAACTGGCAGAGAAGCCAAAATGAAGAAGTTGGTGGGGGAGAAAAATGGATGGGACACCCTGGGTGGGATAGTTGTCAGTGCAGGCTCGATGGGCTGAATGGTCTCCTTCTGTACTGTAGGGATTCTATGATTCTGTTGTGACCTGTTTGCCGCACTTGCCTTAACCTGATGGCTGTCTGTGTTTGGGCCAAGTTACCCCGTTAATCTTAATGGATTCTCTTTCCCCCACATTGTGTGTGCGGTGTGCAGCACCCTAGCTTTCTAACGGGGCCAGGCAGAAGGGACAACCCATCTCTCCCTTTTTTTTAAATTTATTTTTGCAAACCTTGCAGGTGAGCTAGACCCCGAGCGAATGGGCTCGGGAATCCAGTACGGTGATGCCTCGTTACGTCAGCTGCGCCAACCAAGGGGTATGCAGACACAAAACAAACAGCAGTGCAACTGTTAGGCATGGTGACAGGGACTTGATGCTGCAGAGCTCACGACAAAGAAGGTAAGGTCGACGGGCGTTCAGGAGGTGGGGGGGGGGGGGTTCTCCGCTTTGAGACAGTGCACCCAGAATGGGACTGGGTCGATGGGGTCCACTTACAAGTTAACATTGTACAGGCTAAGCTTGCGTTCCCGTGAGTATAGAAGACAAAGGACTGAGGGGGATCTTAAATGAGTTAAGTGGTGGGGTGGATGGAAGGAAACTATTTCCTCTGGCGAGAGTCCAGGACAAGAGGCTGTAACCTTGAAGTTAAAATCTTGCCATACGGGGACGAAGCCCGGAACGCCGCTTCTCTCTCAGGGGAGTGGAAACTTGAAAGCCGTCAGGCCAAAAAAAAATGTTTATTTCTTTGTGGGATGTGGGTGTCGCTGGCTGGACCAGCATTGATTACTCATTCCTAGTTGCCCTTGCTTGGCCATTTCAGAGTCAACCACATTGCTGTAGGTCTGGAGTCAGATGTAGGTGGGGTTGGGTATATTAAAAATGATGTATAAATACTCTAACACGGTGTCTACCTGCTGAGTAGGAAATAGACAATTTTCCACTAAAATGAAAATTTTGAAAAATGACTTGTTCTGAAGTAGTGGCTGAGGCCTACCCATGAATAACAGAGCTTTACTCTGTATCTAACCCCCTGCTGTATCTGTCCTGGGAGTGTTTGATGGGGGCAGTGTAGAGGGAGCTTTACTCTGTATCTAACCCCGTGCTGTACCTGTCCTGGGAGTGTTTGATGGGGGCAGTGTAGAGGGAGCTTTACTCTGTATCTAACCCCGTGCTGTACCTGTCCTGGGAGTGTTTGATGGGGGACAGTGTAGAGGGAGCTTTACTCTGTATCTAACCCCGTGCTGTACCTGTCCTGGGAGTGTTTGATGGGGGACAGTGCAGAAGGAGCTTTACTCTGTATCTAACCCCATGCTGTACCTGTCCTGGGAGTGTTTGATGGGGGACAGTGGAGAGGGAGCTTTACGCTGTATCTAAACCCGTGCTGTTCCTGTCCTGGGAGTGTTTGATGGGGACAGTGTAGAGGGAGCTTTACTCTGTATCTACCCCGTGCTGTTCCTGTCCTGGGAGTGTTTGATGAGGGACAGTGTAGAGGGAGCTTCACCCTGTATCTAACCCCGTGCTGTTCCTGTCCTGGGAGTGTTTGATGGGGGACAGTGCAGAGGGAGCTTTACTCTGTATCTAACCCCGTGCTGTTCCTGACCTGGGAGTGTTTGATGAGGGACAGTGTAGAGGGAGCTTTACTCTGTATCTAACCCCGTGCTGTAGCTGTCCTGGGAGTATTTGATGAGGGACAGTGTAGAGGGAGCTTTACTCTGTATCTAACCCCGTGCTGTTCCTGTCTTGGGAGTATTTGATGGGGGACAGTGCAGAGGGAGCTTTACTCTGTATCTAACCCCGTGCTGTACCTGTCCTGGGAGTGTTTGATGGGGGACAGTGTAGAGGGAGCTTTACTCTGTATCTAACCCCGTGCTGTACCTGTCCTGGGAGTGTTTGATGGGGGACAGTGTAGAGGGAACTTTACTCTGTATCTAACCCCGTGCTGTACCTGTCCTGGGAGTGTTTGATGGGGGACAGTGTAGAGGGAGCTTTACTCTGTATCTAACCCCGTGCTGTACCTGTCCTGGGAGTGTTTGATGGGGGACAGTGTAGAGGGAGCTTTACTCTGTATCTAACCCCGTGCTGTACCTGTCCTGGGAGTGTTTGATGGGGACAGTGTAGAGGGAGCTTTACTCTGTATCTAACCCCGTGCTGTACCTGTCCTGGGAGTGTTTGATGGGGACAGTGTAGAGGGAGCTTTACTCTGTATCTAACCCCCTGCTGTATCTGTCCTGGGAGTGTTTGATGGGGACAGTGTAGAGGGAGCTTTACTCTGTATCTAACCCCGTGCTGTTCCTGTCCTGGGAGTGTTTGATGGGGGACAGTGTAGAGGGAGCTTTACTCTGTATCTAACCCCGTGCTGTACCTGTCCTGGGAGTGTTTGATGGGGGACAGTGCAGAAGGAGCTTTACTCTGTATCTAACCCCATGCTGTACCTGTCCTGGGAGTGTTTGATGGGGGACAGTGGAGAGGGAGCTTTACTCTGTATCTAACCCCGTGCTGTACCTGTCCTGGGAGTGTTTGATGGGGACAGTGTAGAGGGAGCTTTACTCTGTATCTAACCCCGTGCTGTAGCTGTCCTGGGAGTATTTGATGAGGGACAGTGTAGAGGGAGCTTTACTCTGTATCTAACCCCGTGCTGTTCCTGTCCTGGGAGTGTTTGATGGGGACAGTGCAGAGGGAGCTTTGCTCTGTATCTAACCCCGTGCTGTAGTTGTTGTGGGAGTGTTTGATGGGGACAGTGCAGAGGGAGCTTTACTCTGTATCTAACCCCGTGCTGTTCCTGTCCTGGGAGTGTTTGATGAGGGACAGTGTAGAGGGAGCTTTACTCTGTATCTAACCCCATACTATACCTGTCTTGGGAGTATTTGATGGGGGACAGTGCAGAGGGAGCTTTACTCTGT